>NC_035445.2:116793304-117093304 GCF_002127325.2 Helianthus annuus | reverse complement strand
TACGTTTTCGTTGAGAAACATTCAAATTGTTGTTCGATTTCAATGGTTTATGAGCGATTGAAACCCAAAATATGAAGATGAGAGAGGAGATGGATGAAATTTCAGATTATGTTAAGAGAGAGAGAGGAAAATCAGATCATAAAAAGTGAGAGAGTTTATATAAATCCTTTTATTTTTTGGTTTTGTACAAAACAGTCCCTCATTAAGATTTCTTTAGATAATACCCCTTAAGAAGGTGAAATGGCAAGAATGCCCTCATGTGCAAGGCACATGACCATACTTAACCAAAAGATCTAACTGGGTTAGGGTTAAAGGACATAACGTGCAGGATTTTGAAACGTTAAGAACAAAACCAGTCAATTTTGAAGTCAAAGGACACCGCCTGCAATTTGGTACATACATAAAGGACAAAACTTGTAATTTACTCTATGGCTTCTATCGCATGGAGCACGCATAATCTGTTTCACCATTTAGTTTCCATCATAAATCATAAAGCAAATATATTTCTTTTTTTTTAAACTGTTACTATGAAAAACAATTACAAACTAAATCTAAAAAGATGTGGATAAGTGTCACACCCCAACCATATTTGTGACTCCTTATTTCAATTCTTGATCAAATTTGGCTTATCCACTCCAAAATTGCCCAAAGCTCTCTGTATTTACGGCTGGAAGTAGGTTATTTCGAATAGATTGCCTAAAAATTGTTTAACCACATCGAATTAGGGTTATCCGGAATTCTAAGGCCATCGTGTGTTGCGAGGGCATTCTCAATCTCCTTTTCGTGGCTCCAAGGCCAAAATAGCCAGGCCTCTATTTTCCTGGGCCGACCTTTTTCAAGTGTCGCAAAGCCTTCTCATGAGTTCTTCACGTGGCGCGAAGAACCATATTTCCTGATTTTATTTCTTTTCTTTTCTTGTCTTTTCTTGTGTGCTCGTATCTTTTGCACACGGGTACCTGTAAAAACATAACTAACTAAATACAAGCTAAAGACAAATAAAACAACTATTTAACTAACTAAAAAAGTATACAATCATAAGGAAAAACAAATGTGTTTTGTAACACATCAGAAATGAACCTTACCCTCTTAGTTAAATGGTGACGGAGGCTAAATAAATTCAAATTCCTTGTCGTCTAAGGTAACTATCTCAATCCATGGTAGAGTCCGTTCGTACAATTCTATTCATGTAAATTGGAGTTTCAATGGGATTTGGAAAGTTACTTGAGACATAGGAACGGATATTGGGAAGTACGAGCTCAATGTCACACCCCAACCGATGGCGGAATCATCGGGGCGCGGCACTAGGCGAATCAGATTGCTCAAGAGAATCCATAACAACTATATTGCGATAATATTTATTACATTTGTCATCCCATACTAACAAACAATACAATCACATAAGTTATCACAGATTTCTTGTCCTCTCGAACAATTCAAATCCGACAACCTATAATTTAGATGAGTTTCTAGACTTCCTAGCTTGATTTGATGTAAACTTCGGCTAAACCTGCAACATACGTTAAAACTTTGTCAATACAAAAGTATTGGCGAGTATACAGGTTTGATATGTGTAGTATGATAGATTAAAAGTGCTGCGAATTTCCACATGCATAAACGTAATACACAACATATATACTCACAAAACTGATACTACCAGCTAAGTCCTCGATGCTCGACTCTTGATGGCATAACTAGACCCCGTCGGGCGAAATAGTACTATACTAGTCTTGGTGGGACGTCACGAGTATAAGTCCTAGCATACATGTACTAGCATCACGTATATCTATGCAAACAGTTATTCGCAAGTGATAAATAGTCCAATTAAATCATTCGTTTGATAAGTTTGGTTTTTATGGAACGTATGTTACACCCAAAATTCGATAAAAGGGGTCAAGTATACTCACAGCGCGTATTCGGTTAGGTTTGCGGAATCGGTGCCGGAGAATGTCCTGATTTCAGACAATTTATGTGAGTGATAGATTACTATGCGTTAAACGGTATCGATTTGCGTGAAATCGGGCGAAATTGGATTAAAATCGGACAAAATAGTGAAATTGGGCTGGCCCAGTCGAACAGGCCACTCGATCGAGTGGGCCTGGTCGATCGGTTGGACTTGGTCCTGATCGATCGGACAGCCTGATCGATCGAATGGCTGTTCGATCGACTAGCTGTTCGATCGACCAGCTGTTCGATCGACTAGCTGTTCGATCGACCAGCTGTTCGATCGACCAGCTGTTCGATCGACCAGCTGTTCGATCGACCAGCTGTTCGATCGACCAGCTGTTCGATCGACCAGCTGTTCGATCGACTAGCTGTTCGATCGACTAGCTGTTCGATCGACTAGCTGCTCGATTGGCCATCCTGTTCGGCTGTTTTCGATGATTTTTCGAGCGTTTTTCGGCGTTTTGGGTCGAGACGTTACGATGAGGTGTTAAGCAACTGAAATCCCGTCAATTCCAACCTGTTTCACCGGCCGGGAATCACCCCGTTCGTCGGAACTGGTCGTTTTTGTCGGTTTTTCAGTGTTTAACTCGAAATCGATCATTTTATCACTAGAAATGTGTAGGAGATTGGTCTAAGTTCTGGTTTTACCATTTTTATGTATAGATCTGATGTAAAAACCTTGATTTTACTTAGGAAATGCCCTGGATCTGAGTTGTTCTTGATGATATGAGGTCAACACTTGAAGTTCATAAGAACTTTGTGATGAAATCTATCCGAACATCCCAAATCCGTGGCCTTTTGACTAGAAAAACATTGATTTGGTTGAGATTCATGAAGAATCGTATGTAAATCATCCGAATCTGAGTTGTTCTTCATGGGATGACATCACCTTTGAAGAACTTTATGGTGACATCACCTTAGAACACCCCAAATCCGTTGATTTCACGGTTAAAAATTGAGATTTGAAAGGTAGAAAGATGAAGGATTGCATTTGGATCAAGAAAGTACAAGATTCGGGTTGAAAACTTACAAGAATCGGAAGAAATCGAGAGATTTGAGGGCTGGAACGTCTTGGTCGGTTAGGAGCAGCAACACAAGTGTTTGGGAGTGAATGGAGGGGTATTTATAGGCAAGGAAGGGGAAAGGAAGGCAAAACAGCGACTGGATCGGCTGGCCCAGTCGATCGGCTGGCCCAGTCGATCGGTTGGCCCAGTCGATCGGCTGGCCCAGTCGATCGGCTGGCCCAGTCGATCGGCTGGTCCATTCGATCGGACTGGTCCATCCGATCGGCTGGTCCATCCGATCGGACTGGCCTATCTGATTGGGCCGGTCTGACCAATTGGACTAGTCTGATCGAATTGATCCGTTCGGGAGCCTTTTGATCCCGTTTTTGGTGCGATTTCGACGGTTTAAGCCATATTTTTATATTTTTATATAATTATTAATTTATTTATTATAATTAATCACAAAAGGGCCGTATATACGTATTTATGTATCCAATTCTCAGTGCGGTGATCGAGTTACGCGTGCCTTCGAGTGCGTTCTTCGATGTGATGTGCCACAATGATTATCGGGGCACCACTTACTCATATTGCCATCATCGTCATGACGGTTAGAGTCATAGTACTCACCCGATAACCCTCGTTAGCGTTGATTACTCACATTTTGACACCTCACGCTCATCGTGAAGGGTAGTTTAGGCCTTTACTCGACATCATCGTGAGTGTTATGCAAAATAGGTTTGTAATAGTGATAGAATATGCGTAATTATTCGATTAGACTTCGATTTAGCGATAAAATTGGTATAGTTACATTATGATCCGAATCTCCGGTGCTAGGCGTAACGAGTGTATCGAGTAGTAACAACGCACGAAGGTGCGGGTTGTTACACTCAACATGCATGAACTACTTAGGTGTAAACCGGAAAGGGTGATGATGAATGTTTTTGGCTAAAAACTGGATCGGATCAAGTCTGTTAAGCCATCTCTTTCGAACTTTGTCTAAAATAGCAAAAAAGAAGAAGATAAAGGTAGTCGATTGTTACGAAGAAATTGGGACTACGGTTTTATGGAGATGGAAATGGAACTTAGACCCCAGTTCTGTTTTGGAATGGTCTAATCTAGAGTAAAAATTATGCAACTTTTGTCAAACACTGAGATTAAAGGTGGCGAGAACAGATAGACATAGAAAGATGTCACACCCCGAAATATCAGAGCTTGGCGTGACTGGACCGGTATCTTCATTGCACAGCGGAAGCAAAAGGCTAAGACTTCTAAACAATGAACGCCCGCTAAGTACTCGAAATCCCGTGGGTTCTCCTATTCCAACCGTTCCGTATTTTGAAAATTTCCACCTGAGAAAGAACATGCGAAAAAGTCAACATAAAGTTGAGCGAGTTCATAGTTTGTTTTGAAAAGATTTAAAATAAATCTTTTTGATAACCGGTTTCAAAGTTGTTGAGAAAATACAGTAAAATTATTTTCTTGGCATGATATATGAAAAACTGTGAGTCTAGCCCACAATAGTCTTTGTGCATTGCACGAGAGAGAATGGGCCGAGCCCAAACGCACCTTTGTAAGCAGGATCAGCGCGTCCTCTTACTTAGGTATAATTTGAAAAACTTTACCAAAGTTTGTAAATCCATGTATTTGTGAGTTTACATCAAATGAATCTTAAAAACATTTGAAAGTTCAGTTTATAAGTAGGTATGTAATGCGTCTATGAACATGTTGATCATTAATGTGTAGCTAAGACATTAATATGTGTGCCGACATAGGAAGCACTCAACCCGGTAGACGATTTAAGTGTCGATTCACTTCGACAGGGACACAAAAGCACTCTAAGTGGCCGCACAAGGACCGTGAGTGGGGCTCGCCCGTACCCGATAGATCTACCCCCTGTTCCGTGGTCCTTAAAAGGATTAATGGTGCCTAAGTTAGCGCCTATTCGCACATGATCCAAGAGTTCATTCCATAGCTTAATCATACCCTAGTTAATATGTATTTCAAAAGAAAAAGGGGGACATAAACCCATTGGGTTGTCTCGTTGTTCGTACGCAGAACAACCCAGTCCCGTTGTAGTAACTAGGACATTCATGTCACTAGTCATGAAAATCATGCACGTTTGTGAAAATACACGTTTGTTTTGTAAAACCGGTATGTTTAGTATAAACCGTTCGTAAACCATTTGAGTTCCTTGAAATCCATTCGCAATATGGTTTAGAAATGTGAGTTTTCGTTCAACGAAAAGTTGTTTATTTTTGCAAAACTTGCATGTCTTTCCACCCCCGAAAACATTTATAAAAATGTAAAACAGTAAAAAGTGGGGGTTATGAACTCACCTTGACATTCCTGTGCAAAGCTAGCTTAGTGTGTTTCTGTGATGTTGTTCCAAGAACGTGAACTCGCTAGCGTGCAACTATAGCATTCCTAACAGGGAATAACTTATCAGTTTCTAATCTAATCGTAGCTAAACTACGTGTCCGAGCTCTACCGAGTCGTTAATAAAACGACTTTACGAAGATGTTCTTGATACTTTGTTTTGGAATAACTGAACTATGGTTATTTGATCCCATTGATAATCAAGATAAAAGAAATTTTCGAAAACAAATTAGTTCTCTAGTGTTTTAGAAAATATGTACATGTATGTATATAATCATATATATATATATGTGTGTGTGTGTGTGTGTACGAAGCCGTGTTAGTCGTCGCGAATAGAAAGCGTAGATGAAATGGAATGTATTCGAAATATCGTATATGATACGATAATATACTGTTGTAGTTTTCGTAGGACAGTAATAAATAAATATATACTCAAAAACTTGGCGTGTGAAATAAATATTCAAATTCACGATATTTAAAATAAATATAAACTATTATACTTATTTTATAAATACACTCGGATTATAGATGTTCGAAATAACATAACTAATTATAATAGCTTTAGAAAGGAAATTTCGCGTCTTTGTTATTTGAAAATGATTACGAATGTATATTTATCTCGTAAAAAGGTTTTCGAGTTTTACGCGTTTGAAATAAATAGAAATAATTATATTTATTTTAATTAAATATCGGTTTTTCGTTACTTATAACGTCGTAAAAATAACTACGAATTTTTATTTATTCTATAAGAAAACTCGGATTTCAACAAGTGTCGTTTAAACAATAGAATTATGTTTTGTATTTTCGGATTTTTACCGAAAACGGACAGAGTTTCCTTTGTTTTTCGAGTAACCCGGCAATAAAAGTTGTCGTTATATTTCCAAAATTCAACCATTTTCAACAATTAAATCACTATATCAAAAATTCCTATCAAAATGCCAAAAGTAACACTAAGGTATCGGTTCGAGCTCGGTGCACGATAACTAAATAAAATCCAACGTAACTAATTCGCTACGCTTAAAACCTTACCGGGTCCTTCGTGTTGACCGGGCGTTGACCTGTTTAACCGTTGTTGACTGAGTTGACTCGGTTTGACCGAGTTAAACCGCGTTGAACTAAACCTTGACCCGAAACGAGATCCGAATCCATAGCACCCGAAACTGACCCGAAACTTAAGTTTGACCAGCTGTTGACCCGACAGTTGACCGAAGTTTGACTATTTGACCGAGCTTGTCCTCTTGACTGACTTTGACCGGTTGACCGAGTCAACCGGGTCGAGCCGAGTTGAACCGAGTCGACCCATTTCATGAAACCCGAATCAAATCTGAGGTGAACCAAAACCCGAGCCGCTGACTTGTTGGTCTGCATTGACCGGGTGTTGACCGAACGCGACTGAGTTGACTCGAACCCGACCGAGTCGCGGAACCCGAAACAAACACCCGCTGTGACTGAATCCTACCCGAACCGTGACCCGAGTCCGTGACTGAAACAACTTGAACCAAGTCATCATCATTATCAACAACAGTGGCCATTGCCATCTCTACCAAATCTCCAAAGAAAGAAACAAAGAATTAAGAAGGGGGTGGGTCTTACCGTGAAACCCGACAGACCGAAACAAGAACTGTCGGTCCGAAGCAAGAATCGTCGGCCCGAAACAAGGACCCGACACACCTGAGCTTGAACCGAGACCTGAAACTAAACTCCACTATCCCCACTGTCTTGGCTCCGCCACCGTCGGCGAAGGATCGCCGACTCGTCACCACCACGCGCCGCCACGCGCCGCCGCACCTCTCTCTCTCTGGTCCCTCCCTCTCTCTATCTCGTCTCTCTCTCTCTGCTCGTTACCAAACCCCACCGCCGCAGCCGTGAGTGGCGGCGCGTCTGCCTCCACCGCCGCCACGTTGGTCGCCGGAACTGAAACCGAGAAGGGGGGCGTGAGGGTTTACCGGTGTGGGTGTGGCTCACCGGAGCTCCGACCGGAGCCGGTTCGTTGCCGTAAAAAGCACCGGAGAAGGAGAGCATGAGGGTGTGTGTTTGGTTTGGAGAAGATAATCTTCCCTATGTGTTTGTTTGTGTATATCATCGAGAGAGAAGAGAGGGTAATTGAGTGTGTTGGTTTCATTGTGTGTGTATGAATGTCTGTGTAAAAAGATGAGTGAAAGAGAGTTTCTTATTTGTAGGTGTGTGTGAATTTTATTGTCTGTACCAAAAGCCCCTTATAAAAATATTGGTGAGATCTTATGATCTTTAGAGATCTTAAAAATATTTTGCCAAGATTTACTATAGATCTCATAAGATTTTATATTGATTTACTAATATTTAGTTGGATTTGACAAGATTTTGTAGATCTTGTGTATTATGTACGGGTTTAGGCTTGTGGGTTTTGGGCTTGGGCCCAGGGCCCACAAGCCCATCTCGTGTATAAGTGGCCCGTAATTCCTACGAGACCCGTTGTCAAAACCCTGAATTCCGTTTAACGTCAAAAAAATTTAAAATACACACAAATTCGATCGGTAGTCATTGTTTGCACGTCCGTTCGTCGATTACGGTAATAATCGCGAAAAATTGTATCGTTGTCGTCTTTAATCCGTTTTTCGATCCGGTTCCGACTGTAGTCACAAAAATTTTATTACGAAGCTAATATATATCGTAAAAATTGTAAGTTCTGAGGGTGACGGGCGTCTCTGTCGCTTCCGTTTCGTTGCCGATGCGTTTCCTATCATCGCATTTTTAGTTCACGTTTGCCTTTGTATCGCACGGAAGCCCAATAAATTCACAAAATTAATTTATAAGCATAAAATATTCGTGCAACATCCATACTTGTCGGCGTTGTCAGTATTTTGTACGGCATCAGTTCGTTGCCGCGTAGTATTCAGCAGATTCCCCGTAAATCACCATACGCGCACTGTATAGTCGAATAAATGTTCGTAGGCATTCCAAGAGCCTAATTAAGTTAATTCGTGCCTTAAAAACTACTTATTATCGCCTTAAACGTTTGTTAATCGCGTAATTAGAAGCCGTTAATTACCGGTTGTCACATTCTCCCCCTGTTGCAGAAATTTCGTCCCCGAAATTTAGACTATGTTATCTCCTTAGAGTTATGGCATTCCTAGGTAAGTCCGAATAATACCAAAGTGAATGACTGTGTAATCGAACCAAAACTTGTTCAGATTACGTGATTGCAAGAACATTTTGCATCAATAAGAACCCAACGATTTAACAGAGTTTGTTCTAGAAATTGATGTCAAGTGAACGCGATGTCGTGATACTATCACCACTGTGACTAGGTTTACTGGGTTCAACAAAAGAGGAAATTCAACCAATAGAATTCCAAATGAACATTCAAAATATACAAATCAATTTTTGAAACAGTAGAATTTACTACCAACGGAAACTAGTGTTGGTTGTCGTATGATTGAAACTTGAATCAACAAGCTCAGATGGATAGTATCATGAAATGATTTGTCAACTGTTGAACCAATAAATGAATAAGATAAAATCAACGTGTTAACATTGTTGAGTTGCAAGGATACACCGAAATGAAATACAACCGAACATGGTGTATCATCGTCTTAATACATAGTTGCATTAAGACTATTAGAGTGATTAGTCAAACAAAGAACATACGTAGTTTCGCATGAAGCGGTTGATCGTGATTAGCACAAGCTACAAGTTTATACCAACGCCACAAGGCGTCGTAGTGAATGAAATAATTCAACGATAGCAGTGACCGAACAAGCATCACCGTGTTTTGCATGAAACGCTCGATCATGATTAGCCCAAGCTACAAGTTCGTTCTGACACCACAAGGTGTCGTAGTGATTGAAACAATTCAATAATAACGGTGATCAAACAAGTGCACCGTGTTTGAAATCAGATGAAAGGTTCAACAAAGTAAATCTGAATGTTTGCTTCAAACAAATCTCATAGGATTTTCGATTGAAAGTGAAACAAATAAATAATGTTTTTCGATCGAAAATGAAAGAGCAATAAATATCATAAAGTGTTCGATCGATGCTGAAAGAACCGTTAAGAGGTACACCGGAATATGTCATAAATTTGTGTACCATTATCTTAACACACGATTGTGTTAAGATTGCTTTAATATGATAAACCAACAAAGCGGATTTAATATCAATAAACAAATAAATAAATAATTAAATCCGTACATAATGTGAGCAACGAGATTAGCGCAAGCTTCAAACTTGTGAAAGATGCCACCCCAAGGTGATCGTGATCAAAGAAACAATTCAATGAAGTCGAAGACCAAACAAGCCGATTATGGTTCAAGACAATTGAAGTGCTTGTTGGGATTATTTCGAATATGATGGCCTCAATCCATCATATGGAATCTTGAATCGAATATATATTACGAGCAAGTTCAACAATTAAACTTGGTTTAAGCGTAATCCAACAATGATTACATGTATCAACAAGAAAGTTTTGCCATGGTTACAACGAAAAACCATGTATGTAGCTTGAAAAGAAAGGAGTTTCAATGAGTTTCGTTGACTCGATATCAAAGAGTCAACATTATGCAATAATGTGGTTTAGCAAGATCACAATGCAAGGAGTGAAGATAGCGAAATAATATTTGAACTTGATAAAGCAACAATTTCAAGTGAAGCCACATGCTTAACAAACAACGCATGTGTAACATATGAATTCGTCAAGAATGAAGCAAATGAGTATTCGCTATTATGAAAGAAAATTTTCGTGATGCAAGGATCATTAGGGGGAGTAGAAATATGAAAGTCTACTCGCTATATGCAAAAATCAGAATTTCAACAAAAGAAGTTTAAGGACTTTACCTGGAAGTTCACGTGATGATAGGTTGCTAGATGAGATTACCATGGAATGCCGAACATTGCGTATTTGCCATTCATGAAATAGGGGAGATGTGAAGACGTGTGACTTCTTTTGCAGCGCCAACCATTGTAAGTCTCTTCGGACTAAGTATCGACTGATGTGAAATCTTGTTTTAGCGTACCTTAGCGTGACTCATGTCATTTGCAGGATTACGTGGCAAAGTGTTGTATTGCAGCCGGTAGTTCTCCCACTACCGGGATTAGCATCGTTGTTATCGTGCCCTATCATGTTTTCCAGGGGCTTTGCCTCGAAACTCGTGTCCGCTGACGTATAGTTTAAGTTTCATGTATACTTATGCACTAGCGTTTCGTTCCGCGTAGAATGTGATGTGCTCCGACATCCGTTGACGTATAGTTTGAGTTTCATGTATCCTCGTGCACTAGTGTTTCATTCCGCGTAGGTTACCTGCTCGGGTAAGTGAAATAACATAGACGACATAATATGATGGCGTTTGCCCGAGTTAATAGTCGCGACTCCTACGTAAGGACCTTTAATGAGTTTCGACATAAGTTTTCCAAAGGTCCTAAATGCATGTTATTAAAACTCTCAAGGTTTTTGTTTTCTGTGTGTAATCATTTCGTGTACCGTGTATCAACACAACACTTATGTATGTTTAAAATCAAAACAGTTGACTCATTGTTTTCGGAAACGGTTGGAACCCATATTCGAGTCTTAGGCGTTCTGTATGTGTTTAATTCTTAATAATCTAAGTCCCCAGAGGAAAGTGAGGTTACAGCCTAGGTATCTCTACAGAAACCTAATTCGCTGAAACCTATAGCTCTGATACCAATCTGTCACACCCCGAAATATCAGAGCTTGGCGTGACTGGACCGGTATCTTCATTGCACAGCGGAAGCAAAAAGCTAAGACTTCTAAACAATGAACGCCCGCTAAGTACTCGAAATCCCGTGGGTTCTCCTATTCCAACCGTTCCGTATTTTGAAAATTTCCACCTGAGAAAGAACATGCGAAAAAGTCAACATAAAGTTGAGCGAGTTCATAGTTTGTTTTGAAAAGATTTAAAATAAATCTTTTTGATAACCGGTTTCAAAGTTGTTGAGAAAATACAGTAAAATTATTTTCTTGGCATGATATATGAAAAACTGTGAGTCTAGCCCACAATAGTCTTTGTGCATTGCACGAGAGAGAATGGGCCGAGCCCAAACGCACCTTTGTAAGCAGGATCAGCGCGTCCTCTTACTTAGGTATAATTTGAAAAACTTTACCAAAGTTTGTAAATCCATGTATTTGTGAGTTTACATCAAATGAATCTTAAAAACATTTGAAAGTTCAGTTTATAAGTAGGTATGTAATGCGTCTATGAACATGTTGATCATTAATGTGTAGCTAAGACATTAATATGTGTGCCGACATAGGAAGCACTCAACCCAGTAGACGATTTAAGTGTCGATTCACTTCGACAGGGACACAAAAGCACTCTAAGTGGCCGCACAAGGACCGTGAGTGGGGCTCGCCCGTACCCGATAGATCTACCCCCTGTTCCGTGGTCCTTAAAAGGATTAATGGTGCCTAAGTTAGCGCCTATTCGCACGTGATCCAAGAGTTCATTCCATAGCTTAATCATACCCTAGTTAATATGTATTTCAAAAGAAAAAGGGGGACATAAACCCATTGGGTTGTCTCGTTGTTCGTACGCAGAACAACCCAGTCCCGTTGTAGTAACTAGGACATTCATGTCACTAGTCATGAAAATCATGCACGTTTGTGAAAATACACGTTTGTTTTGTAAAACCGGTATGTTTAGTATAAACCGTTCGTAAACCATTTGAGTTCCTTGAAATCCATTCGCAATATGGTTTAGAAATGTGAGTTTTCGTTCAACGAAAAGTTGTTTATTTTTGCAAAACTTGCATGTCTTTCCACCCCCGAAAACATTTATAAAAATGTAAAACAGTAAAAAGTGGGGGTTATGAACTCACCTTGACATTCCTGTGCAAAGCTAGCTTAGTGTGTTTCTGTGATGTTGTTCCAAGAACGTGAACTCGCTAGCGTGCAACTATAGCATCCCTAACAGGGAATAACTTATCAGTTTCTAATCTAATCGTAGCTAAACTACGTGTCCGAGCTCTACCGAGTCGTTAATAAAACGACTTTACGAAGATGTTCTTGATACTTTGTTTTGGAATAACCGAACTATGGTTATTTGATCCCATTGATAATCAAGATAAAAGAAATTTTCGAAAACAAATTAGTTCTCGAGTGTTTTAGAAAATATGTACATGTATGTATATAATCATATATATATATATATGTGTGTGTGTGTGTGTGTGTGTACGAAGCCGTGTTAGTCGTCGCGAATAGAAAGCGTAGATGAAATGGAATGTATTCGAAATATCGTATATGATACGATAATATACTGTTGTAGTTTTCGTAGGACGGTAATAAATTAATATATACTCAAAAACTTGGCGTGTGAAATAAATATTCAAATTCACGATATTTAAAATAAATATAAACTATTATACTTATTTTATAAATACACTCGGATTATAGATGTTCGAAATAACATAACTAATTATAATAGCTTTAGAAAGGAAATTTCGCGTCTTTGTTATTTGAAAATGATTACGAATGATATTTATCTCGTAAAAAGGTTTTCGAGTTTTACGCGTTTGAAATAAATAGAAATAATTATATTTATTTTAATTAAATATCGGTTTTTCGTTACTTATAACGTCGTAAAAATAACTACGAATTTTTATTTATTCTATAAGAAAACTCGGATTTCAACAAGTGTCGTTTAAACAATAGAATTATGTTTTGTATTTTCGGATTTTTACCGAAAACGGACAGAGTTTCCTTTGTTTTTCGAGTAACCCGACAATAAAAGTTGTCGTTATATTTCCAAAATTCAACCATTTTCAACAATTAAATCACTATATCAAAAATTCCTATCAAAATGCCAAAAGTAACACTAAGGTATCGGTTCGAGCTCGGTGCACGATAACTAAATAAAATCCAACGTAACTAATTCGCTACGCTTAAAACCTTACCGGGTCCTTCGTGTTGACCGGGCGTTGACCTGTTTAACCGTTGTTGACTGAGTTGACTCGGTTTGACCGAGTCAAACCGCGTTGAACTAAACCTTGACCCGAAACGAGATCCGAATCCATAGCACCCGAAACTGACCCGAAACTTAAGTTTGACCAGCTGTTGACCCGACAGTTGACCGAAGTTTGACTATTTGACCGAGCTTGTCCTCTTGACTGACTTTGACCGGTTGACCGAGTCAACCGGGTCGAGCCGAGTTGAACCGAGTCGACCCATTTCATGAAACCCGAACCAAATCTGAGGTGAACCAAAACCCGAGCCGCTGACTTGTTGGCCTGCATTGACCGGGTGTTGACCGAACGCGACTGAGTTGACTCGAACCCGACCGAGTCGCGGAACCCGAAACAAACACCCGCTATGACTGAATCCTACCCGAACCGTGACCCGAGTCCGTGACTGAAACAACTTGAACCAAGTCATCATCATTATCAACAACAGTGGCCATTGCCATCTCTACCAAATCTCCAAAGAAAGAAACAAAGAATTAAGAATGGGGTGGGTCTTACCGTGAAACCCGACAGACCGAAACAAGAACTGTCGGTCCGAAGCAAGAATCGTCGGCCCGAAACAAGGACCCGACACACCTGAGCTTGAACCGAGACCTGAAACTAAACTCCACTATCCCCACTGTCTTGGCTCAGCCACCGTCGGCGAAGGATCGCCGACTCGTCACCACCACGCGCCGCCGCACCTCTCTCTCTCTGGTCCCTCCCTCTCTCTATCTCGTCTCTCTCTCTCTGCTCGTTACCAAACCCCACCGCCGCAGCCGTGAGTGGCGGCGCGTCTGCCTCCACCGCCGCCACGTTGGTCGCCGGAACTGAAACCGAGAAGGGGGGGGGGGCGTGAGGGTTTACCGGTGTGGGTGTGGCTCGCCGGAGCTCCGACCGGAGCCGGTTCGTTGCCGTAAAAAGCACCGGAGAAGGAGAGCAT
The DNA here is from genome assembly GCF_002127325.2 of Helianthus annuus. Lineage (NCBI taxonomy): Eukaryota > Viridiplantae > Streptophyta > Magnoliopsida > Asterales > Asteraceae > Helianthus > Helianthus annuus. Next base: position 117,079,109 of record NC_035445.2, on the reverse strand, counting down.
GAGGGTGTGTGTTTGGTTTGGAGAAGATAATCTTCCCTGTGTGTTTGTTTGTGTATATCATCGAGAGAGAAGAGAGGGTAATTGAGTGTGTTGGTTTCATTGTGTGTGTATGAATGTCTGTGTAAAAAGATGAGTGAAAGAGAGTTTCTTATTTGTAGGTGTGTGTGAATTTTATTGTCTGTACCAAAAGCCCTTATAAAAATATTGGTGAGATCTTATGATCTTTAGAGATCTTAAAAATATTTTGCCAAGATTTACTATAGATCTCATAAGATTTTATATTGATTTACTAATATTTAGTTGGATTTGACAAGATTTTGTAGATCTTGTGTATTATGTACGGGTTTAGGCTTGTGGGTTTTGGGCTTGGGCCCGGGGCCCACAAGCCCATCTCGTGTATAAGTGGCCCGTAATTCCTACGAGACCCGTTGTCAAAACCCTGAATTCCGTTTAACGTCAAAAAAATTTAAAATACACAAAAATTCGATCGGTAGTCGTTGTTTGCACGTCCGTTCGTCGATTACGGTAATAATCGCGAAAAATTGTATCGTTGTCGTCTTTAATCCGTTTTTCGATCCGGTTCCGACTGTAGTCACAAAAATTTTATTACGAAGCTAATATATATCGTAAAAATTGTAAGTTCTGAGGGTGACGGGCGTCTCCGTCGCTTCCGTTTCGTTGCCGATGCATTTCCTATCATCGTATTTTTAGTTCACGTTTGCCTTTGTATCGCACGGAAGCCCAATAAATTCACAAAATTAATTTATAAGCATAAAATATTCGTGCAACATCCATACTTGTCGGCGTTGTCAGTATTTTGTACGGCATCAGTTCGTTGCCGCGTAGTATTCAGCAGATTCCCCGTAAATCACCATACGCGCACTGTATAGTCGAATAAATGTTCCTAGGCATTCCAAGAGCCTAATTAAGTTAATTCGTGCCTTAAAAACTACTTATTATCGCCTTAAACGTTTGTTAATCGCGTAATTAGAAGCCATTAATTACCGGTTGTCACAAAAGATGCCCCAAAGTAGTATTTGAGGATAAACATGTCTGAATGGATTTGACAAATACAGGTGGATCCAGCTATGACGATTTCTCTTTTAAATGGAATTCATGGGTGCCGGCTAAAGTCAATGTCTTTATTTGTCGTGCGGTCATTGGTCATATTTGTCACACCCCAAAAATCCACAAGCGGAGTATCACCGCAGGGAATGTGACTGACCAGGATCAAGCCACCAATCATATTGAACAATATAAGTAAGTAAAAAAACCCAACAGAAACAATATAATTGGTGTCAAACAATTAAGCAAAGTCTAAGTTAACAGCGGAAGCATTAAGTTCAAAACCAAAATATAAGTTTATAGTTTCATAAAAGTTTTTTATGAACACACACCGGTTCATGGCCCACAATGACTCCTTCTCCAATGCAAGCTCCAGCAAATAACCTAACGACCTGCAAAGCATGTAGTAACGTATCAACAAAAATGTTGGCGACTTCACAGTTGGTTGTCTGTCTTAATGTTGTTCCAAAAACCATAAGTTGTTAAGTTGTTTCGAAAACCAAAAGTTATCCAGTTCCATGTTCCCATAACCATATACCGTGGGGGCTACCCCATGTTGTAAACCACTAGACCCGTTACCATATCGACTACTGACTTAAGTCATGTTTAAGTCCCGTGCGTCAATGTCTATCATCATTGACTAAGTGCCCAAGTACATTAGTCTACTCCCGTCCTCTACGGCACGGTGTGAGGTTTGTCAGACCTAATATCGCTATTTAACTAATGACCCGTTCGCCAATGGCCCGGCGATTAAGTCGATATAAAAACGAGGGACTTCATGATAGAGTTGTTGTCTAGTAAGTTTAAGGTTGTCCTACCCAAGGAGGACCGAGGTACGTATTCTACCCAAGGAGAATACGCAAGTTGCATCCCACCCAAGGGGGATAGTTGTTGTTCCTTAACCGATTCCCAAACCACCGGGAATCCCATGCTTTGTAGAAAAGTGTGAACTCACATTTGGTTGCTCGGTTGGACTCTTAAAAATAGCTAACAGTCAGGGTTGGTCAATCACATCCTAGTATGATTACCATTTAGTCCATTAGTGGTTTCAAATAGAGCACAAAGTTCCTACACGCATCTACCACATAACATGCACTCACTTTGATAGTTCACACCCATATATACATTCCACCTATAACTACTCAAGAGCAAGCACACGATACTTCACATAACACTTTCTTTGACATATAACAAGTTGGATCATTTTTAGATAACATAACCGACATTTAGACACGCAAATCACTACTTATATTGTTTAAACTTTAACATCCAAAACTGGGCTGTTTTCGGGTATTTTAATAAAATAGTTAACTTGTTCCAAAAATTTCCAAAATTTTACAGAATGTTCGAAACGGTCCACATCACATTGTGTAAAAATCTCGGGACTCAATTCATTACCAATTATTTTATAAAAATCATTTACCTGGCTGCACTCAGATTCGTCACTTTCTAACTGCAGTCCACGGAAAAATTTATTTAAAATTCATCTTAATTCCGATTGACGAATTTCCAATTGGAGAACTACAAAGACAGCCGCAGCCATCTACTGTACGAAATTCATGACCTAACTCTACCCAGATTTCAAGTTATGGCAAAAAACATAACAAACATTTTCTGCTGTAAAAACACAACTTTTGTTGCTGTACAAAACGGACCTTTGAAAATAGCAAATAACCTCAAAAAAATATGATTCCAGTGCCATTTGAAGCGTTTTTCGAAAACGTATAATTTAGACTTCAGAAAATCAATTTTTCAATTCATAATGGTCCGTTTACAGCCAACTGAAGTTGGCTGTTTTCGTCAATCATCGTGCTGTTTCACATTTAAACGGCACCAAAACGCGTGTAAACGATCCCGACTCTTCCTAATAACAACCAACAACAGGCTAACCATCAATTACCATCTAACCATATCAACATCACAAAACCCTAGATATAAACATCATGATTTTTATCAAGAAACGCAGCCAATGATCATTTATGCACACATATCATCGATTAATTCAACCAATCGCATACTCAAACAAAATAAATCATGTAACATCAAAACCCTAGCATGTCAACTAAAAATCACAGCCTCTTTTTCCACAAAATCACACCATGAATCACAATCCAAATCAAGAATACTAACCTTGGAGCAAGAGAAGGGATTACGAGGAAGAAAGAGACGAATCAAGAAGCTGAACAAGAGCTAGGGTTTGCGCAGAAAGGGGGGGTCTCCTGGTCGACGCACACAAGGGGGGGGGGGAGTTTAGGGTTTTGATTTTGACTTCTTATTCCCAAAGTTAATTGTATATAATTAAAACACAAGGAGGTTGAGCTAATGGGCTACAAGGAACAAGAAAGTGTGGTCTTGGGTTCAATATTTCGAACAGGGCATGGGGTGGGGGTTTGGACCGGTTGGTGGCGCAAGGGGGGAGAGGTTTGGGCTTGGTTGGATTTACTAAATGACGGTTTCGCAGGTTTCATGAAATAACTAATTAAACTGTTTCGTATCGCAAAGCAATATATTACAACGCTTCGTTTCACAAAATAAACATTCCAATATTTCAGTTTTGGGTTTCGGGTTTCGGTTTTCACATAATTCACATTACACATTACCAAGCACACAATCGTCCTAATAAAATAAATCACCAAATTCAATTCGTTTAACGTTTAAGAAATTACACAGTAAAACGAAACGTTCAGGAATTTACACGAGTTGTCACATCATCTCCAAGTTGAAAGAAATTTCGTCCCGAAATTTAGCACATAGTCACTGGAGAAGCTAGTTGTGTTGTGCGTTTTCCTGGGGTAGCACATCATCCCCCTGTTGGTTTGGAATTTTGTCCTGAAATTCCGAAGTAGCTTCAGTTCTGGATGCACCTTTCTTAAACAACTGGGGGTACTTGTGTTTCATCTGGTCCTCCCGTTCCCAGGTGAACTCTGGGCCCCGACGGGAGTTCCAACGAATTCGAACAATAGTTATCTTGGTTCGTTTAAGAGTCTTGATTTCCCGATCCATAATTTCCACCGGTTCGTCGATGAAGCGCAACTGGTAGTTGATAGTGAGTTCCTTGAAAGGAACAATGAGGGTCTCATCTGATAAACACTTCTTTAGATTCTACATGTGGAAGACGTTATGAACACCACTGAGTTCTTCGGGCAAATTCAGTCTGTAAGCCACCTTGTCGATCTTCTCCGTGATTTCGAAGGGTCTGACATAATGCAGATTAAGTTTCCCCTGTTTGCCAAAGCGAACCACACCATTCCAAGGTGAGAGTTTGAGTAGCACTCGATCCCCAACCTGAAACTTGAGAGGTTTCCTATGCTTATCCGCATAGCTTTTCTGACGGCCACGAGCTGCCGCCATTCGTTGTCTGATTTGGGCAATCTTTTCCGTTATGTCGATAACGAGTTCTGGGCTAGTAATTTGGCTGTCGTCAACTTCTGCCCAGCATAGGGGTGATCAGCATCTCCGTCCGTATAAAGCCTCGAATGAAGCAGCCTTGACGCTGGTGTGGTAACTATTGTTGTATGAAAACTCCACTAAAGACGGGTGTCTTTCCCAATCGTTGCCAAAGTCGATAACACTTGCTCGAGCATGTCTTCTAGAGTCTGGATGGTGCGTTCAGTCTGCCCATCCTTCTGAGGGTGATAAGCTGTGCTCATGTCTAAATACGAGCCAAAGGATTTGTGCATCGCCTGCCACAAATCAGATGTAAAGCGTGAGTCTTGATCAGAAATGATTGAAGTTAGTACTCCGTGCCTAGAGACTACTTCCTTCAGACAGATGTCTGCGAGTGTAGAAAACTTGTCAGTTTCCTTGATTGCTAGAAAGTGTGCAAACTTAGTTAGTCGATCCCCAATCACCCAGATGGTGTCGTTTCCCTGTTGAGATCTAGGTATGCCAGTGACGAAATCCATGGAAATTTGCTCCCATTTCCATGTTGGGATATCGGGTTTGTTTCAGTAATCCTGATGGCTTCTGGTATTCCACCTTAACCCTAGCACAGGCCAAGCATTTACTAACATAGGTCGCTATGTCAGCTTTCATGTGGGGCCACCAGTACAAAGTTTTGAGATCTTGGTACATCTTGTTGGTACCAGGATGCACCGAGTAACGAGACTTGTGCATTTCGTCCATCACAAGCTCTCGTAGGTTTCCATAGGATGGAACCCAGATACGTTTCATGAAATAGCAAGTGCTGTCTTCCTAGCGTACAAGTTTCCTTTCCATGTCCTGCAGGGACTCAGCTTTAAGGTTCTCCTCCTTCGATGCTTTAACCTGAGAATTACGGATTTGGGTAGGAAGACTAGAGTGGATAGTAAGCTGTAATGCATGTACACGCTTCGGTTTGGTTCCCTTACGACTGAGGGCGTCAGTCACAATGTTGGCTTTGCCTGGATGATACTTGATTGTGCATTCGTGGTCGTTAAGGAGTTCGACCCATCGACGTTGTCGCATATTCAACTCCTTCTGATCCAAGATATGCTGGAGACTCTTGTGATCGGTGTAGATGGTGCACTTGGTACCGTACAAGTAATGTCTCCATATCTTGAGTGCAAACACTTCTGCTCCCAACTCCAAATCATGGGTAGTGTAGTTCTTTTCGTGAGCCTTGAGTTGGCGTGATGCGTAAGCAATGGCTTTTTCACGTTGCATCAACACACACAACCAAGTCCTTGGATTACCGCGTCACATTACACAACAAAGTCTTCAGTGTCTTCAGGTAACGAAAGAATGGGTGTACTACAGAGTTTCTCCTTCAACTGTTGAAACGCGGATTCCTGATCAATCTTTCGAGTTAGAGTTGCGAGGGTTTGTGCACACGATCAAGAAAAGCGGGCTTCGCAACGTCAAAAGTCATTCATTGGAAACTAAACATAAGGTTGTTTGTGTTGTAGGGGCTCCATGGTAAGGTGTAGGTATCGTTCGGATTCCTACTAGTTCTTGGAGTAGTTTTGGATGTCGTCGAATAGAACAAGTTGTATACCCATCAAGGTAGGCTAAATTCGAATGCCGTGACTGAGAATCTATATCGGTCGTACCGAGTTCCAAGGACAGTGCTTGTGATATCATCATATCTATGATATTTATGGCCCAATGCTCCTTGAGTAACGTTCGTAGGGAGTAACTCATCCAAGCGAGAGCTCACGAAGAATGTTGGTAGGATAAGGATCATGGGATTTAAGGAGTATATCATGAATGGATGCGGAAGTATGCAAAAAGGTTACAGTTGATGCGTAAGCGCGTAAGGATCCGTAGCAGGGGTTTACCTGATGTCGAGGGTATAAGTTAGTCGTACGCAAGTTGTACAGGGTTAAAACAAAGAATGTCGTTTGTCAAATAGGGATGTCACGTGGATATATCAATCATAACAAGAATTTACCATATATGAATGGTTGTTGTACGAGTTTGTAGTGCTAAGGTTCACTAAAACTCCCGTCAAAGTTGTCGGGCTCGCCCGCATGCGAAGGAGAAATAATTCACCTTGATCCATGAACTTAGATGAGTTTGCGATTTATCGAGTCGGTAAGCAACCAAATTCAGAGGAGTTTCCTTAGGTCGTGTGAATGAATCTGAAATATGCCCGTGTAATCAAGAGGTTTCAAAGAAAGGACGCGAAAATATGTTCAAGAGGGTATGATCGTATCAACAACACATCACTATTCTTAGGGTTTCAAGAAGTGATCCCTAAAAAGTTCGAAAGTCGAGCCTTCCAAATTCTCTAAACTAGAGTGAGTTTGTATTAGTGTCTCTGCATGGAGAAGCGAGGACGTAGTGTCACTGTGGTAAAGGAATGATGTTTTTTTTTCTAAGTCATAGTAGAAATTTGGCACTGCATTAATCAACAAGCATAGGTTGGTACAAAGGTTAGCGAAAAGATTTCACACAATTAAGATAAACTATCATAGGATCAAAATGTGACTAATGTGCACAAAATGCAACATATAAATTACATCAATTGTGGCATAAAACCAACCCTTTTTAGTACTAATGTTGGAAAAGGTGTGCTTTTGTCTTCCTTTTGTATTTTCAGGATTAAATGAGATCAAATGAACAAAAGAAGCAAAAAGACAGCTAAATCTAACATAAATACAAGAAAAGGAACAAACGTGGCATGCACGACCCCCCGACAACATCTTCCCAAAGCAAAACAAGAAGACAGAAGGCTGAACACGCCCCGTGCTCAGTGAGCATGGGGGCGTGCCCAAATGTCAGCAGAAAAGACAAAGTGATAGAAGCTTCTACTGCCCACCATGGGGGCGTGGTCAACTGTTGCAGACGCATTTAATGAAATTGTGAATTGCAATTAATGAAGAGAGAGACTCGGATGGACACGGGGCCATGCCCAGGCTTCTGTTCAGCCTATAAATAGGAGTGCTTGGAGCTCTTGCAACTCATCCCTTGGCACACCACCTCTCTCACACTTCACCCACCACCCACCACCATCACAACACCATCATCCACCACCATCATCCATTTTCCATCATAGAGTGTGTGAGTCGTCTCGGGATCCAAGATTGATCGTAAGAGTTCTTGACAATCAAAGGCCATGTTTGCCTAAGTCTCTTACATCACTTGGTGAAGACAGGTGTTTAGTGTAATACTTTTTATTTTTAATCTTTTGCACTTTTTAATTGGTTTTGTATTAATGACTTTAATTACTAGTTTCTTATGTTGAAGGTGATTCTTCCTTATCGTTTGTCCGTGGTGTCTTGGCATTATTTTACTGTCTATATAAAATAAAAGATTTTCACCATTCATATCTCCATGGTCTATATGGAGGTATGTTGGCTACCTAGTCGGGGGTTAAGGGAACGGGTTGGTAAGAGTCTTGCCATTGTTCAGTGTATAGATCCTGCAAAGGACCTGGGTCAAATTTAGTAGGACCTCCTTCAATACCCAACGGTATTGGATGGCGGGGGTCCAAACTCTTTGACACCCTCATAAGTTAAACTACTATTAAAACTTTAACCCGGCTACTTAGGACTGTATCCCTGCTGACTCAGACTACTTTGCCGAGGGTAACGTCGCCTTCAAAAGAGGGGCCTACCACATTATGCCTTAATAACTTAATTAATTATCTTTCAATAATCCGACCCTTTAGGATTGTATCCTTGCTGACTCAAAACTACTGGGTTGAGGGTAACGTCGCCTTCAAAAGAGGGGCCTACTACAATAACTAAGATAATCTCTTAAACAAGTGTAAAAGTGCGAAAATAATCAATGGTTACACTACACACGAGTCAGATCCAAGTGATTCATCTTGTCTATCTGTTTTTACATTTATTTTATTTTTCCGCATTTTAGTTAGTTTTATTTTTCTAGTTTAAAAATCTTTTTCTAACATTTTGATTTGATTAGATGTTGAGGATAAACCGGTACTAAAAGCTCTTGTGTCCTTGGACGACCTCGGTATCTTACCAACACTATACTACGTCCACGATGGGTGCACTTGCCCATATGTGTGTTTAGTGTTAGTGAATATCGTGTTTATAAATTTAAAACTTGGCTAAAAAGTGTAAAAAGGGCTTAAAATATACACCTAAAATATATACACACTGACACGCATCAAGTTTTTGGCGCCGCTGCCGGGGACACAAGGATTTTAAGAAAGTTAGGAATCAGCGGCCTAATCATTTTTTTCTTTTTTTTTTTTTTGGGATTTTCTTAGTTTTTCAGCTTCTGCAGAGCTCAGCACGGGCCGTGCCTGTTCGGACACGGGCCGTGCCCAGTAGTGTCACTGGCAGTTTTTATTTTCGGAGTTACAGAGAGCTGAGCACGGGGCCGTGTCCAACTTTCCAGTAACAGGGATATGGAAAACAATCGCTGTATCTCCGACCACGGGCCGTGTTCACTGAGCACGGGGCCGTGGTGAACTTCCTGACCAACGTTCTTTTATGTTTTTATTGCAGGACTTGGAACCGAACACCACATCTGAACCTTCTACGTAGTGTATGAGCTCCCGTTCTAGTAGAGACATAAAAGAACCTCTAGAAGAACCCGAACGCTTTCTCAGAAAAAGACTTAAAGCTAAAAACCAAGAGAAGGTTTAGGGGGACCCATTTCTAATGGCGGACCAATGTACCCTCATGGATTACCTACGACCCACCGTGGGTAATCTCGGCGCCGCTATCAATGCACCGAATGTTGAAGCTAACAACTTCGAACTTCGGCCACATTTGATACAAAGGCTTCAAAACTCCGCAACCTTCCATGGGCTTGCGGACGAGGATCCTCATCTACATACTACTAATTTCTTAGAAATATGTGATACCTTTCGGATCAATGGAGCATCAAATGACGCCATCTGTCACACCCCAACTGATGGCGGAATCATCGGGGCATGGCACTGAGCGAAACAGATTGTCCAGAAGTTCCCATAACAATTATCATCACTATTCAGTTTAATTAACACGTCCCATACCGTGTCCCAAATAACAAACAAATTATTACAGATAACAACCAGTCAAATAGTCAAATGCCCTGTTCCGACAACTCAGATTTTAAATAAAACAAATAAATATTGTTCAAATGCTCCTAAAGACCCAGCCTGACAAGATCTACAAACAACTATGCTCTAGTTGCTCTTTCCTGACAGACAACTATTTGTTGGGGACCTCTAGAGCTTTATTCTAGCCTCGCTTTCCTAGCAAGCAAACATCTTAAACACCTGTCACATACGTTAAAATAAAGTCAATACATATAATGTAAAGGTGAGCATACAAGTTTGATAATAGCATATAGAGTTCGAATAGTTTACGCATAACCAGCACGTATGTCACACCCCAACCAATGGCGGAAACATCGGGATGAGACGAAGTGTGAAGATTGCTAGAGACGTCATAACGCTATTTGTGACAATACTTAGAAAATCCAAATTTCATTTCATTTCATAACTTCAAATAGTCAACATTACAAGAAATTCAAATACAACAAGTTTAACGAAACAACATGATAACATAACAAAATTTGATACAACATATTAAACCCTAACGTCTATATGTGTATCTAGGCATCAACGCTATTTCTTTTCTTAGCATCGTCCTCATCAACCTGTAACATGTTTAAAATAATTCAATGCAAAAGCAAAGGCGAGTATACAAGTTTGGTACATACATAGCATAAGATAAAAGTGTGAACAATTCCTCATAGCAAGCATGCGATTCAAGATAAACATTAAATAAGGCATGTGTATAACATATCAAACCAAGAAAACGCAACTTGCTCATGACATAACCAAAGTTTCAGTAGAGGCGGGTCGTCAATCCTATAGCGCTACATATGTCAAGGTTTGGCTCGTACGAAGTTAATGATAAGTTCAACACATAAGAATCACCCAAATTTAAAGTATCAAGCCATCACATATACAAGCATTGTTATAGGAATGTTCGTGTGTTTAGACAAAAGTTCATGTGTAAGTTTCAATAGGTAAACATGTTACACCCCAAAAGTGGTAAAAGTAAAAGGGGAAAAGTACGAGTATACTCACGGTTTACAAGTGGTGACTTGAAATTCCGAGAGCAAGTTTGTAGATGAATTAGTTCGGAGCACCTTGTCCTTCTACACAAGGAAACGTAGGTGTGTGAGTTTGGCGTATAACGGAAGATTATAGATTCGGAGTTTTTAATATATAGAAAGTAACATAGGTGAAAATAATCATCTTGTACGCATAACTCTTGTTCTTGACACTATTGAAACTCAAAAGAGTTGGTATGATTTCATGGATTCTAAGATCCATTAGAGTCGTAACAAGGGCATGGTCATAGATGATGTAACGTCCACTTAACAAATAACTATTAAGTCATCATCAAGTCTTAGTTACTTAGATGTATACATATAGAATAACTTAGATATTATATAGTTTACAAGTCTTATGATTCAAGCATGAGGTAGGAGATTAATGTCTCCATTTAGGTACCTCTTTGTGTCATAGAATACATACATGAGGTAGGAAGAACAAGCTTCCATTTAGGCACCTCTATTGTTCACCACTACACTTGTTGTTATAAACAACAAGGAGGGTCATGAACATACAAGTATCAAGGTATTAACAACAACTAATCTATAGCAAAACATCAAGTAATGAGTGGATTCTTATGAAGGATAGCCCAAGCTAATCCAACCATCACACATTCAACAAGTTTCACACTTGAACATTACTTGTGGGTAAAACCCTAATTAAAAACAGAAAGTTTATGAGGTTTTAACCTCTGATTTAGATGTCTCAACCTTGTTTTTAAGCTTAACCAACCATGGTATAAGTTGTAAGCATTAGGACATAGGTATGAGATGTGTTGGACACAAGTTGCATAGGTTTAAACAAGTTTTTGATGAACATAAAAACAAACAGAAAGTTTATGGACTATTTCGGGGCATTTCCAGGTCTGATTTCTCCAAGGAGAAGTCTAGGAATCGAACCCCATGATTATACAAGCAAGTAGGAAAAAGAATCGAGTGAATCGGATAAGAATTGAGTGAGTTATGCTCATTTTCGTGAAGGGGTGTCAATCTACTCGAACCTTTGCTTTCAGCTACGGTTTGGAGGATGTTTTGAGAGTTTTTAGTGTTGCAAAAGTGGTAGGGAGGCTGGTTATAAGTGGTATTTATAGGGGGAAGGATTAGGGTTTCAATGGGTTGGGCTTTGGAAGTGTTTAGAAGGGGTTACACCTTGAAACTAGCCCACAAAACCCAACTATATGGGGCTGAATTTTGCTGAATTTGGGCTGCCATATTTCTTTATTTTTTTATTTTTTTAAAACATTATAATGAGTAATTTTGTTAGTTAAGTTGTGTAATAATATGCAACAATGTTTCCCCTAACTTGTAACAAGGTGAAATATGAAATAAAACATGATTTAACTAGGTAAAAAGTGTAATGTACAAGTATGTAACATGTTTGTAAGTGACAAGTATATGTCACATATTTACAAGTTCAACATATGTTTGTAAGTATCACAAAGAAGTATCAAATGATCTCATGATTAATCGTATTATGGTGTATGTATAGTATGTAACAAGGAAATGCAAGTTTTCATTCATGATCAAAATCTCGAGTTTACAACGAGTACTAGAAGGAACGAGTACAATGATACAAAGCTTCCAAAATTAGCAACACGAGTAAGACAAGCTATAAATAGAAAGTACAAAACACAGGGCGTTACAGTCTCCCCTCCTTTAGGAAATTTCGTCCCGAAATTTAGGAAGACTCAGGGAAAAGATGAGGATATTTCGATTTCATTTCGCTTTCGAGCTCCCAAGTAAATTCAGCGCCACGTTTTCCTTCCCATCGAACTTTGACAATAGGAATTCGACTGCGCCTCAATTGCTTGGTTCCTTGGTCCATGATTTCGACCGGTTTTTCTACAAAGTGAAGTGTTTCGTTAACTTGCAAGTCTTCGAGAGGAACGTGGAGTCCTTCGTCAGCTAGACATTTCTTTAAGTTGGACACGTGGAAGACAGGGTGTACATTGCTGAGCTCTTCGGGCAGGTCCAGTCTATACGCAACCTCGCCAATCCTCTCGAGAATTTTGAAAGGACCAACGTAGCGAGGTGCGAGTTTCCCTTTCTTGCCAAATCGAACCACGCCCTTCCAAGGGGATACCTTGAGAAGCACGAAGTCACCTGTCTCGAATTCCATAGGTTTGCGTCCTTTGTCAGCGTAACTCTTTTGTCGGTTCCTGGCTTTCAATAGGTTGTCTCGAACCTGTAAAATCTTGTCCGTCGTCTCTTGTATAAGCTCGGGACCGGTGAGTTGAGCTTGACCAATCTCGTGCCAACAAATAGGCTAACGGCACTTACGACCATACAATGCTTCGAAAGGTGCCATTTGAATACTCGCGTGATAACTGTTATTGTACGAGAATTCGACCAAGGGCAAGTGTGAATCCCAGTTGCCACCAAAATCTATTACGCATGAACAAAGCATATCCTCTAAGGTTTGGATGGTACGCTCAGTTTGACCGTCAGTCTGAGGATGGAAGGCAGTGCTAAGGTTGAGTTTAGTACCCATAGCAGATTGAAAAGTTTTCCAGAGACGAGACGTAAAACAAGCATCACGATCAGAAATGATGTCGATGGGAATACCATGACGACAGATTATCTCCTTCATGTAGACCTTAGCCAATTTCTCGACTTTGAAATCTTCACGAATAGGGAGGAAGTGAGCTGACTTGGTCAATCGATCAACGATTACCCAAATGCTGTCATGACCAGCAGTAGTGCGAGGAAGCTTAGTGATAAAATCCATGGCAATGCTCTCCCATTTCCAGATAGGAATCCTGGGTTGTTTGAGTAAGCCAGAGGGACGTTGATGTTCAGCTTTCACTTTGGAACATGTGAGACATTTTGAGACGAAAGTGGCTATATCCTTCTTCATTCCAGGCCACCAATAGGATGTACGCATATCATGGTACATCTTGTCGGCACCAGGGTGAATAGAATACTTCGTGTTATGGGCCACCTTCATCAGGAATTTGCGAAGATCATCACGGTCGGGAATCCAGATACGATTGAGATAGTATAAAATGCCATCAGATTTGGACACGAGACTATTTTCAGCTCCACATTGCATCTCATTGTAGAGGTTACCCTCATTAACGGATGTATACTGAGCGTTGCGTATACGATTTTGAAGATCGTGGACGAGTTGGAAACAACGAATACTTTTGACATGAGTTTTGCGACTAAGAGCGTCGGCTACTACATTCGCTTTACCTGGGTGGTATTTGATTTTGCAATCGTAGTCGTTTAACAATTCCACCCAACGACGTTGACGCATATTCAGTTCTTTTTGGTTGAAGATGTGTTGAAGGCTCTTATGGTCGGTGAAGACCACACATTTAGTACCATAGAGGTAGTGTCGCCAAATCTTCAATGCAAAAACGACTGCACCAAGTTCAAGGTCGTGGGTAGTATAGTTTTTCTCATGAATTTTGAGTTGTCTCGATGCGTATGCGATAACCTTGTCACGTTGCATAAGGACGCAACCAAGGCCAAGGTTTGAAGCGTCGCAATACACGACAAAATCATCGTTACCATCAGGAAGCGTTAGGATAGGAGCATCGCAAAGCATGTCCTTGAGCGTTTGAAAAGATTCCTCTTGTTCGGGACCCCAAACAAAAGGTCTCTCTTTTTGAGTCAAGGAGGTCAAAGGAACAGCGATTTTTGAAAAGTTGGAGATGAAACGACGATAGTAACCAGCAAGACCAAGAAACGAGCGAACATCAGACGGAGATTTAGGTGCGATCCAATTTTTCACAGCTTCGATTTTTGCGGGATCAACGTGAATTCCGAGTTCGTTGACAGTATGACCAAGGAATTGAACCTCTTTTAGCCAAAATTCACACTTGGAGAATTTGGCGTATAGACGTTCAGCACGAAGGAGTTCAAGGATAAGATGCAAGTGTCGCTTATGCTCTTCTTGCGTCTTGGAATAGATGAGAATATCGTCGATGAAGACGATCACAAAATGGTCCAAGTATGCTTTGCACACGCGGTTCATTAAATCCATGAAGACAGCAGGTGCGTTGGTCAAACCAAAGGGCATGACCACGAACTCATAATGACCATAACGTGTACGAAAAGCGGTTTTAGGTACATCTTCTTCGAGTACTCGAAGTTGATGATACCCAGAACGAAGATCGATCTTTGAAAAGCAGGTCGCGCCTTGCAATTGGTCGAAGAGGTCATCAATGCGAGGAAGAGGGTATCGGTTTTTGATAGTAAGCTTATTGAGCTCACGATAGTCAATACACATACGAAACGATCCATCTTTCTTTTTGACAAACAAAACGGGAGCGCCCCAAGGAGAAGTACTAGGGCGTATAAAGCCTTTGTCAAGAAGCTCTTGAAGTTGACTCGAGAGCTCTTGCATCTCAGAGGGTGCTAAACGATAGGGGGACTTAGCGACAGGCGTAGCACCAGGCACTAAATCGATGCGAAAATCGACAGAACGAGCAGGAGGCGGACCAGGAAGATCGTCGGGGAATACATCCGGAAAATCGCGTACAACAGGAACGTCGCTTATGCTTGGGCCTTTGTCCTTTTTTTCCACAATGTGGGCGAGAAAGGCGAAGGTACCCTTGCGTAAGCATTTGTTTGCTTTGATACACGACATAAGCTTAAGGCCTTGAGAAGGCTTTTCACCATAGACGTGTAGAGAATCACCGTTTGGAAGAGGAAGGCGGATAAACTTTTCAGAACAAACAACTTCAGCGCGAACTTGCCTAAGCCGGTCCATGCCTACTATGATGTCAAAGCTACCCATTTGCATAGGTATAAGGTTGATCGAAAACGTATGATCGTTGAGAATCAAGGAACAATTGGAGAGAACGGAATTGACAGTGACGGTTTTACCATTAGCGACTTCGACAGCGAAAGATTTTGGCAACTTAGAGCGTTTACACTTGAGCAAGGACTCGAATTCTAACGACACAAAACTTTTATCGGCACCAGTATCAAATAGGCATGAAGCATAGATATGGTTAACGAGAAACGTACCAGTAATGACGTCGTTTGCGTTTTGAGCCTGAGCTGTGGTGAGGAGGAAAGCTCGACCCCTAGCGGGCTCTTGAACCTGTTGTTGTTGTTGCTGGGGTTGTGGCGGTGGTAGTTGCTGTCGAGGCTGTTGTGGTTGATATCGTTGGGGACACACATTGGCCATATGGTTGGTATCACCACACGTGAAACATGCTCGCACAGGAGCGACTTGGGTTGGAGCTAAGAGAGCTTGGTTTTGGTTGACATGAGTGGTGTAGCGGCAGAATGGGGCGGTATGCCCACCTCGGCCACACCTGTCGCACTTCCGACATTGAGTGTTTAGAGGGTGATGATATCGGCACTTGTCGCACTTTGGGTGCGTTCCAGTGTACACCTTGCGTGGAGTTTCATTGTGGGTAAAAGCAGGCACCGTTTGTAGAGGTTGTGGGTTTGGCGGAGTGACGACCGCACAGTTTTGGCTTGAAGCCTTCCGCTTCTTGCCTTGGTTCCTCTTAGACTGTTGGGAGGGTTTGGGCTCATCAGAAGAGTCAACGGTAGCTTGGTGTGCATTCTTTGTTGAAACCTTGTCATAGGTTCCATGAAGAACGCAGTTGTTGTTAAGTTCGGTGGCTATACGAAAAGCATCTTCAATGGTTTGGGGATTGGCAGAGGCAAGGTGGTTTGTTAGGGAAGGTGCAACACAACGGACGAACTTGGCTACGGTTTCAACTTGTCCAGGACAGAGAACACTGAGTTGTTTAAAGCGCGTAATCAGGCCATCCATGTCGCTCCCCTTCTGAGTAAGGTTCCAAAATTCGTTCTCCAATTTCTGGAGTTCATGAGGAGGACAGAAGTGGTCTTTCATAAGCTGTTTGAGATCGTCCCAAGGCATAGCATGAGCAACCTCGTTTCCCCTTTTGTTACGTTCAGTCGTCCACCACTCGAGTGCCTTTTCACGAAACACCCCAGTTGCATTCAAGGTTCTTAGTTCGTCAGGGCAACCACTTTGCAAGAAGGTAAGCTCAATGGCATCAAACCAGTTCATCATGGCGGTAGCGCCATTCTTGCCAGTAAATTCTAAAGGTTTACAAGCCATGAAGTGCTTAAATTGGAAGGTCAATTTGGGTTTGTCTGCCTTTGAGTCAACAGAGCCATGCGGTGAATCGGTTTGAATCTTGCTAACGATATCGGGTAGGACCTTAGCAAATTGTTTGGCCATAAATTTCATGCAATCTTTTTGAGACATGGCAGAGGAAGTCGAACCCTTCTTGGACTTGAGTCTCTTGGAGGAGCTAGACGACATCTAAAAGATTGAAAGAGAAGGAAAAGATGAGACTTTGATCATTAATTGAAAACAAGGTTTGTGTATGTAAAAGCAAGTAAATGTTCATGTACCAAGTAAAGTTCACATAGAGCGTAAGTTTCCAACATACATTCAACAAGTATAACACATAAGTTGCGTAAAGGGGTATAAATTTAGTTTGTTCACGAGGATTATTATTGTTTGTGATTGCGGTAACGTGCGAAATGATTAAAACGACATTTCGAAATGAATGAACGTTCAAGTATAAAATCACATATAAATTGAGATACATAAAAGAGAGGCTCAATAAAACATAGGAATGTTTCGGGTAGAGAAACGTCGACAATTCCAAAGTGGGTCGAAAGTCCTTTCGATTTAGAGATATTGTGCTTTGGCCTATAAGTAAGATACTCTCGTCGAGAAGCGATTAACGGTATCTTACCCTTCCGGTTACTACACATCTCTAAATGATTGGAACATTCGGGACTTTGGCGAGAATAAAAATCAAGGAATGGGACTTAATCGACAAGATGCGGGTTTCACCCCTAACTTGACGATTTCGTACCCTAAATGTGGTTGGTACTTGTCGGCCAAAATAAAATTTTGACACTTTGACAAGGGTCCACTAGAGTTGAAATGGAAATTACCATTAAGTTGTGGATATCACTCCTAGCTTAATGGTGAAATTTCGTGCAAAATAGATAAAAGGTGGAATGAGAGTCGTTTACCAAATTGTGGGTTTCACGCCTATTTTGGTAAATTCGTCTCGTTGATGTATCAAGATTATCAAATCGCATAAGTGTATTCGTGTTAGCCTTAGGAAAGGCATATAAATTTAAAAACAAGAAGTGTAGCTAGGAAGCATGTAAGGTGGAGTACAAATGTTTTAAACAACAAATAAGAGACAAAGTTCCTAAAACTATAGACTAGGGCAAAAGCATGGCAATTTTCCTAATTCCCTATAGTTATGGCTCTGATACCAATCTGTCACACCCCAACCAATGGCGGAAACATCCGGATGAGACGAAGTGTGAAGATTGCTAGAGACGTCATAACGCTATTTGTGACAATACTTAGAAAATCCAAATTTCATTTCATTTCATAACTTCAAATAGTCAACATTACAAGAAATTCAAATACAACAAGTTTAACGAAACAACATGATAACATAACAAAATTTGATACAACATATTAAACCCTAACGTCTATATGTGTATCTAGGCATCAACGCTATTTCTTTTCTTAGCATCGTCCTCATCAACCTGTAACATGTTTAAAATAATTCAATGCAAAAGCAAAGGCGAGTATACAAGTTTGGTACATACATAGCATAAGATAAAAGTGTGAACAATTCCTCATAGCAAGCATGCGATTCAAGATAAACATTAAATAAGGCATGTGTATAACATATCAAACCAAGAAAACGCAACTTGCTCATGACATAACCAAAGTTTCAGTAGAGGCGGGTCGTCAATCCTATAGCGCTACATATGTCAAGGTTTGGCTCGTACGAAGTTAATGATAAGTTCAACACATAAGAATCACCCAAATTTAAAGTATCAAGCCATCACATATACAAGCATTGTTATAGGAATGTTCGTGTGTTTAGACAAAAGTTCATGTGTAAGTTTCAATAGGTAAACATGTTACACCCCAAAAGTGGTAAAAGTAAAAGGGGAAAAGTACGAGTATACTCACGGTTTACAAGTGGTGACTTGAAATTCCGAGAGCAAGTTTGTAGATGAATTAGTTCGGAGCACCTTGTCCTTCTACACAAGGAAACGTAGGTGTGTGAGTTTGGCGTATAACGGAAGATTATAGATTCGGAGTTTTTAATATATAGAAAGTAACATAGGTGAAAATAATCATCTTGTACGCATAACTCTTGTTCTTGACACTATTGAAACTCAAAAGAGTTGGTATGATTTCATGGATTCTAAGATCCATTAGAGTCGTAACAAGGGCATGGTCATAGATGATGTAACGTCCACTTAACAAATAACTATTAAGTCATCATCAAGTCTTAGTTACTTAGATGTATACATATAGAATAACTTAGATATTATATAGTTTACAAGTCTTATGATTCAAGCATGAGGTAGGAGATTAATGTCTCCATTTAGGTACCTCTTTGTGTCATAGAATACATACATGAGGTAGGAAGAACAAGCTTCCATTTAGGCACCTCTATTGTTCACCACTACACTTGTTGTTATAAACAACAAGGAGGGTCATGAACATACAAGTATCAAGGTATTAACAACAACTAATCTATAGCAAAACATCAAGTAATGAGTGGATTCTTATGAAGGATAGCCCAAGCTAATCCGACCATCACACATTCAACAAGTTTCACACTTGAACATTACTTGTGGGTAAAACCCTAATTAAAAACAGAAAGTTTATGAGGTTTTAACCTCTGATTTAGATGTCTCAACCTTGTTTTTAAGCTTAACCAACCATGGGATAAGTTGTAAGCATTAGGACATAGGTATGAGATGTGTTGGACACAAGTTGCATAGGTTTAAACAAGTTTTTGATGAACATAAAAACAAACAGAAAGTTTATGGACTATTTCGGGGCATTTCCAGGTCTGATTTCTCCAAGGAGAAGTCTAGGAATCGAACCCCATGATTATACAAGCAAGTAGGAAAAAGAATCGAGTGAATCGGATAAGAATTGAGTGAGTTATGCTCATTTTCGTGAAGGGGTGTCAATCTACTCGAACCTTTGCTTTCAGCTACGGTTTGGAGGATGTTTTGAGAGTTTTTAGTGTTGCAAAACTGGTAGGGAGGCTGGTTATAAGTGGTATTTATAGGGGGAAGGATTAGGGTTTCAATGGGTTGGGCTTTGGAAGTGTTTAGAAGGGGTTACACCTTGAAACTAGCCCACAAAACCCAACTATATGGGGCTGAATTTTGCTGAATTTGGGCTGCCATATTTCTTTATTTTTTTATTTTTTTAAAACATTATAATGAGTAATTTTGTTAGTTAAGTTGTGTAATAATATGCAACAATGTTTCCCCTAACTTGTAACAAGGTGAAATATGAAATAAAACATGATTTAACTAGGTAAAAAGTGTAATGTACAAGTATGTAACATGTTTGTAAGTGACAAGTATATGTCACATATTTACAAGTTCAACATATGTTTGTAAGTATCACAAAGAAGTATCAAATGATCTCATGATTAATCGTATTATGGTGTATGTATAGTATGTAACAAGGAAATGCAAGTTTTCATTCATGATCAAAATCTCGAGTTTACAACGAGTACTAGAAGGAACGAGTACAATGATACAAAGCTTCCAAAATTAGTAACACGAGTAAGACAAGCTATAAATAGAAAGTACAAAACACAGGGCGTTACAACGTACACAGAGGAAAACGAAGCATGTTAATTATCGACATGGACCTATCGATACCAATGACTGCGGGTTGACCGTCCGAGACGGTTCGCAATACATGATTACCACCGTAATCCATGCAAGTAATTGTCCTTAACAACCCCCGTGTGAACGGGTGCTGAGTCCAAACTATAGTACTACGTCGTTAGGGCAGGTAGACAGCATTCCACGTGTAAACACAATCAACAACATTCATTTAGTCACGTAATACATGCATATTGGTTAGCGTTCAAATAATTGAGTAGTGTGTTTGATAGTGATTTTTGATAAGTAATGTATGTAACACCCAAAAGTGCTAAAAGCAAAAAGGGATCGAGTATACTCACAGCGGTTGATTGATGGATTGAAGGGGGCGTTTGAGAGTAGGGTTAGCCTGAATAGTTTGATAGTATAATGATGAGTAACACGTAGAAGGGAAATGAGTGTAAGTGAGTCGGACATCCTGGTCGATCGAACAGTAGGTTCGATCGAGCGGGTTGTTCGTTCGGCTAGACAATCCGTTCGGACAGTCCGTTCGATTGGCCGGTAGGCTCGATCGGCTGGACTGTTCGAGTGGATTGTTTCTTCCTTTGAGTGAGGTGTGTTTGTGTACGAGGATTTGAACTTTTGAAGTTTTCGTTGTAGTATTTAAAGACACTGAGGTGTTCTTACCTTTCGGGTCGATCGATCAAACGGTCTGTTCGATCGGCCGTCTTAACCGATCGGTTAGGAATTTCAGTAGTAGTCCTCAGCAGGATGTCACTCAATCGAACAGCATACTCGATCGAATAGCATGCTCGATCGGGTGGCATTCCTATACGTCCAACGAATTGAAATTCAACTAAGTGTTGAAGCATAGTATCTCATGATCCGAGGAGTAATGTTGACAAACGGCTGTTCGATCGAACAGCATCTCGTTCAATACTATACTTCATGAAATTGTCAAGTGTGGGACCATATACTAGGCGATCGGCTGGCCTGGTCGATCGGCTGGCATGTCCGATCGGTTGGGCTGTTCGTTCGAACAGCCTAACCGTTCGGCCAGCATCCTGACCTGGTCGGCCTGTCCGTCTAATACTTGGCTGTTCTGAGTATTTGACGTTATACTGAGGTAGTTTGTCAACGAGCTAAACCATGGAACTTTCATTCTTACTTGTTTCTCCTGCTCGGGCAGGAATCACCCAAGTCCGGCCGGTAAACTGTTCGGAACAGTAGTTTGATGTTTATCCCGAAGTCGGTGAACCTCGTAGGTAGAATCCGAATCTTGAACCACTCATCCACTAGAATGATTGGTGAGCCGGCTCAAGCTTCGTTTCTACCGGTTTGAAGGCATTGAGTGTAAAAGAGTTGAAAGAAAGTTGGAAATCTTTCCTTCAATCCTTCACATCATGTAAATGTTTAGATCTTTGATAGATCTTAGCTTGTTTATGTGGAAATCGGTTAGATCTAAGCTATTCATGGTGGATTGAAGCCAAAACATGGTGTTTTTGAAGAACACCATGATGACATCACCCAAGAATGCCTAGATCTTGGTGATTTCACGGTTAGAAATCAAAAATTGAAAGATAGAAAGGTGTAAGAGCATGTTTTGATCAAGAAAGTACAAGATTTAGGATGAAAACTTACCGGAATCGGAAGAAATCCGAGAAAAGAAGGGGAGCACGAGCTGGTCGGTCAGAGCTTTCCAAAAGTGGAAAAGAATGACAATGACAGCCCTATTTATAGGCTCCAAAAGAGGAAAGGGCTGGCCGATCGGCCAGGCATCCCGATCGGACAGCCTGCTCGATCGGACAGTCCGTCCGATCGACTGGGCTGTTCGATCGGCTGACAGCCTGATCGATGCACAGCTGGTTCGAGTGTTCGGTGCGACGATTTTTGATATTTCGGTTTCGATTGAAGACGATAGGAGTACGATAGAGTTTCCTATCCAAACTACTTTCAGTCCCAACTACTATATCTAACATACAATCATCTATATTTCACCCTATCCTTACGTTATCATTCGTCGTAATTCGATTTTGATTGCATTCAATTTGAGATTCGAGTTTCAGTTGATTCGATTGATCACCGCACAAAACATAAAGTAAACATGCACAGGTAACACATAAGGCGCACAAACACGTATAATAACAACCAAAGTTCGCGTAATTCGGGATTCGGGTTCGATGATGATTAGATCGGTTTGATTACTGATTAGTTAACTTTATCGCATTGTTACTTCCTACTATTCACAGTCGTAAATCGGTTCGCGTCGATTAAACATTTGATTACTTCGATTCTTTCTGATTAACAACACTTACTCCACATAATACAAATAAAACATAAAATAGACTATTTACAGTCGAGAAGTCAAAGTTGACTTGGACTTTGACTTTGACATTCGAAAACACGGGGTGTTACACCATCCGCCTTCGAATGTTTCCATTTTCACTAAAAGACCGAGCAAAAGCTTGGCTCAACGCCCTTCGCAGGAGCATCAGCGAGAAGTAGGAGATCACCAGCAGCAATGTGGGTCTCGCCCTCAAAATCATCCTCGAGTGGATCCTCGTCAAACAAGTCGACGTCGTCGTCAGCGACTACGTTGAGGGGCATGTCAACCATAGGATAAGCTGCAAGAGGTACAGGAGCAGGGATCACCACGAGTGGCAAGTCCCCGGCGATAGGGCCATCAGTGGGCTCAGCAACGACATCGGGCAGCGCAAATGGCTGGAAATCATCATCGTCCGTGCTGGTAGTATCTGAGGTATACGCCTCGTGCTCTGATGAGACCATGTCGTCACATACTATACACCTCGAGAAGGAATCCTAGTTCGCTATGATCAAAGCTCTGATACCAAGCTGTCACACCCTGGCTTTGCGGAAGCGTGGGTTAATTTGGTGTGACTTCTTAATACCATAGCTTAATCACAACAAAGCTATATGAAAGTAAAACCATGCAGATCATCCATTGATAAAAGTCTTAAAAACAAAAGTACCACAACATAGTTTTAAAATGTCGACACATGCAGCGGAAATGCAACCCAACAAAATAAAAACATTGTTCTTAGGACACCACCACAAATATAAAATAGACGTAGTTTAAGAACTGTGACTCATCCAGGTAAAAGCCACAACCCCTAAACTTGGATGATCCCATAACTCTAACGCAGCGTGAAAACGTAGCATACCGTGCCAGATCCTTAGTTCCCTGAAATACATGTAAGTTGGAAAAATCAACAAAAATGTTGAGCGAGTTCATGTGTAGTGAGTATGTAAAACCTTTGTAAGTATAAAAATTCCTGGTATGTAGCAAATAAGGAAATAAAGAGATCACCAATGGTTTGCAAGGCCATTGATATGTGTGAAGTGCAGTAGGAAGACTCAAACCTAGCAGAGTTTTGCGTCGGGCACCAAGTCACCTCGAGGTCCATATTGTTGGGCCTGGGGCTGGGCTCGCTACACCCAGATAGATCTACCGCTATTGTCCCTCGGTCCTACAATGAGGATTAATGGCCTCCAGTTCCCGCCTACCCACTCACATGATCTAAGTAGTAACCCTCCTTACGCTAACCATACCATGTGTAAAAGTACTCAAAATCATAGTAACATGTATTTCACCCCCGCAGTTTAAAAACTGAAAACAGTTAAGAGAAAAGGGGGACATGAACTCACTGAAGTGCGTCTCGAAACAGTAATCTCCCAGTCAACCTGCTGCGTAACGACCTACACGTACTAACTTCTAGTAGACGGACGACCGTGCTTTGGCTTAAGGTTTAAGTTTTTGGGAAATAGTTAGGCAACTATTTCGTATTTGCACTTCGTAATTATGTATTAATTATATTCCTTCCCAAGGATGGGGGCTTTAATACATGTGCGTTTTCTTGTAATTCCAAAAATATATTATTAAGTCACACTTAAAATATATTTTAATTCTATCTCCAAAATATAAATATTTTTCCCAAAAATATTATATTTTATTCCATATAATTTTACCCAAAATAATACTTTTGTCAAAATATGCATGTAAGAGTATTTTTCTGAAATACGTAAGTTACATTTGAAGTTCGGGTGGTAATAGTAATACCGGTGTAACTTAAATATTTATTGTGAAGGCGTTGGTATTATTTTGGAGTCGTTATTATTCAGTATATTCCAGTAATATTATTTTTACTCTAAAAATAATATTTATGTAGTTCACAAAATAATCAGGAAATTCACGCAAGTGTTATATGAAAAATATATACTAAATATATATTTAACAAGTCTTATTTATGAAAATCCCACCTCCAACACTTGGTTATTTTGTAATAAAAATCATGGCAAAATTTATTTGGAAAAACAAGTTAAAAAGATATTTTTAAGCACTTGTCATGAAAATAATTCTAAGTGTTATTTTCTGGAAAAATTTCGCCAAAGTTTCCTCTGTAACTGGAGGTGGCCACGCTTTCTAGCGTATCATTTTCTTTTCAAAATTCAATCAACAATTTTCCCAACATCATCAAGCAATTTTCAAATGTTAAACTAGTCAAAAATATACATAAATCGCAACTACATGAACTTGTAGGTTGTGTGAAAATACGTAGTAATCTTTCAATATTTTTAGTAGATCTTCTATTTTTAAAAATAAAGTCGGTTTCTTGAAATCTTTATTTTTAAAGGAAATGCATTTTTACAACTTCTAGTCAGAAATTACAAAAATATTTCTTTGTTAAATCCTTTCGTTACACAAGTGTCTACACACTTGTTTGTTCACAAAATGCCTTTGTTGCAAGAAAGATCCAACTTTTAAACATGGTTTCATTTTACGCTTGGTTCTTCGAAAATACCACTTGTAGATCTTTAGATCTACTAGTTTAGAACTCCATTTTACAAGAAAAAACTATTTTTACACAAGTTCATGTTTATGTTGTGGAAAGATTCGTCATCTTGCAACTTTCACATTTAACATATCACTAGTTCATGTTCCATGAACATGAACTAGCATGGTTAGACGACGATCCGTTCCACTACTAGCATTCAACAACATAAAATAACCATAACAAAACAAGATTCATGAGTTTTACACCATTAGTTTCTTTTTATCCACCATGTTCATTACACTTTCAAGACTTTAAACTTTGATCTCTAGTGTTCATAATTTTTACCCGTTAAATCTCTTATTAACCACTTTAGACAAGATCAAGAGGGTGATTAGAATCACTTACGACTAGCTTAAGGCTAGGGAAGAATCAGGCGAAAAATAGGTGGATAATAGCGTCGTAGAGAGGTCCTTGTGATTCCGTGAGCACCGGGCTTACTTGTATGTGATCCTTCACCTTTGTATGTTAGTAGAATGCCTTGATCAAAACTTGAAAATGGTGAGGTGTTGTTAGGGGGGTTCAGCCGAGTATCAAGAGAAGAGAGGGAGAGATGTGCAATTTTTTTTGTGTGGTGAAGTGAATGATAACTCTTGATCTCTTGGTGATTCTTATAGACCAAATTATGCTTTTGTCCAACAAATAAAGTGTCATCTAGATATGGAACATGGGCTTATTAAAATAATCAAAATTGTGGATGGTGTCCCCCTTGGGGAACTGAATTCGGTCATAGGGGGGGGGGGGGTAATTGGGTTGGTTTTGAACTAGATGATTAGTATCTAGTTAAGAAAGTTAGAAGTTTAATTTAGTTATTTGTGTGTTGTAATTTATAACGGGTGTTAGGGTATTCGGGGACCCTAACTGGCCCAGAAAAAGAAAAACAGTGTCAACGGCAATATTTTTATGTTCCGGGTAAAGTCCGGTTGTTCGGTTGGATACTGATCCGTTAAAGTGCTTAATAAGCATTTAAAGTGTCTTTATTATTATTTTTAGTGACACAAAGAATTCCCGACACTTTGGAAAGTGTCTAGCATTATTTTCCCATGTTATTGCACTTTACTAGTTAGCTTACATGCTGAATTTTGTTTTAAAGTGCAGAATTTTGTGTTTAAAACATGTCTTAGGCATATCCGGTCACTATCACTAATACCTAGTGACGCAGTTCTACAATCCTCACTTCCTACTAGTGTAGTAAACTATTTCCGGCTCATACTGGCCTTGGAGGCAGTGTCTGCCTGGTGCTGGCTATGTCAGCACGTTTATTGGGTTATCCGTTCATCGTGCTACTGTGCTTTTGTGCATCAAGTTTGTCACTGTAGTTCTGTGTAAATAATGGAGTGACAGCAAATAAAGTATGATGCATGGTTATGTATATTTCAGAAATCATGTAGCAGTTTATTCACAACTGTAAGCAAGCACATTAATTAAGCAGTAATTAAATATTAATTAATTCGTACGGATACCTGATTTGGTGAGAGTTGTCACATTCTCCCCCCGTTAGAAAAATTTCGTCCCGAAATTTTAAGTTCTGCTTCTAGTTGCAGGGGTCTTGGGAAATAAGTGGGGGTAATTTTCTTTCATTCCATCCTCACGTTCCCAGGTGTATTCAGGACCATGTCTTGCGTTCCATCGAACCTTGACGAGCTTGACACTGCTCCGGCGGGTTTTGTTCACCTTCCAATCTGTAACCTCAACGGGTTCTTCAACAAAATGGAGCGTGTCGTCAATATGAATCTCGTCTGCGGGAATGACAACAGTATCTTGCGTTGGACTTTTCTTTAAATTTGATACATGAAATGTATCGTGAACACCGTTCAGTTCGGCAGGTAAATCCAACTTGTACGCTACCAACCCAATTCTTTCCAGAATTTTGAATGGACCAATATACCGCGGATTCAACTTTCCACGCTTCCCGATGTTAGTGCATTATCTGTCTATCGCCTTCGTCAATCTAGTCCGTAGCAGAAAACCGAAGAAAACGAGAGTTACATTGTTATATTTTAGTGATAGTTAGTAAAAAAGGCAAGGTGGCATAATTGTAATTAATGAGATTCCTCATTAATCCTTGGCCTATAAATAGATCTCTAGGGCTTCTAGTTTAGGACTTTTGGAGCTTTTGTCATTTTCACAACTTCTAGAGCTAGAGAGAGAAAGCTAGAGAGAGAAAGTTCATTGTACGTGATTCAGGTGCTGTACGTTTTCAGATTCGTTAATAGAATCACGTTTATATTACGTCTCGTGTGTTAGCTCGCGTTCGTGTACGGATTCCGCACGTCACACGTTCGATTACGCAATTGTTTCGGAGTCAAACCGGTCCTAACAAGTGGTATCAGAGCAGGAGCTCGATTGCACAGATCAAACGCACGAATTCGCACAGAAATCCTTCAGATTCAGAGTCGATTTTACTCAGATTTGTCAAAATTTCTTCACTCTTCATCTTTTTCACGTTTTTAACTGAAAATCGCAAAATTAAACGACTTTTTACGGTTCAAATTGGCTGAAATTTTGATATGTTGTGCGCCTATATCTGATTTATAATCCTACAAATTTTCAGGTCAAAATTCCAAGTCGTTTGAGAGAAATCTGCAATTTTGTGTTCGTTTTTGCTGAAAATGTTCGTCAAAAGGTGATTCATTGTAATTGAAAAAATTCAAATCATGGCTGAGGAATTCTACAACACATTTTACAACGCATTCACTTCTGAATCGTCAGATAGAAGAGCTGAGTTGAAAGAGTATTCAAAAGAGATCTCGGATAACTTGAAATTCGAAAACATGTACGGAAGTCAACAAAAGCCACCAAAATTGATGAAAGTTGAAGACTATAATTGGTGGAAAAACAGGTTTGAAGGATGGGTGAAAGCTTTCGCTCCTGAAAGTTGGTTGAAGTTAGTAACTGAATATCAAGCACCAGAAAAAGCAGGAGGAGAGTTAATCGAGGAGAAAGATTATACAGAAAAAGATGTAAAGAATGTTGTTGCTGAATATAGAATGATAACTTTGATTAAACAGTCAGTAAGAGAGGATATTATTTCATTGCTTGAACAAGAAAAAACGTCAAAGAAATTGTGGGAAGCATTGGAGAGAAAATGCATTGGGAGTAATGAGATTGTTAAAAACAAGAAAAAGTTGTTGCGTAGAGAGTTTGATTTGTTTAGCTGCATGAAAAATGAATCGGTTTGTAGTATGCTTGAAAGGTTTGGACATTTGAAGATGGAGTTGACAAGGCATGGAATTAGTTATGATGAAGATCTGATGGTAGATAAGTTGTTTGATTCGTTACCAAATGATCAGGAATGGCAATATTTCGCGCTTATGCTGAAAAACACAATTAAGCCAGAGGAATTAAAAATTGACTTGCTGATTGAAAGGCTTGAAAGCCATGAGTTAGAGTTGAAGAGATCGAAAGTCAACATTCCATCGCATCAGCAGAATGTGGAACTTTATTACAGAAGTCGTATACCACAAGCTGGGTCTCCAAAAACAGCTTTTTCTGCTGAAAGCTCGAATTCAGTGAACAAAGAAAGTCTTCACAGTGGTTTTCACAGTGGTGCTTCTTCAAAAACTTCAGATCAAACTGCTTCAAAAAATGTATTTCAGTGTAATATTGCAATCGATTTGAAGAATGGGCAGAACTTCAGTGAAGAATCAGCGAAACAACAGATGGTTTTCTTAGCGTCTGTACTGGAAGCATATGAAGGCCTCGTTGCAGGGAAGATTGGAAATACCAATTTGACAAAAGAAGAGTATGATCAAATAGATCCAGAGGAGATGGAACTGATGGATATCAGATGGTGCATGGCCAGTGCAGTTCGTAGAGCACAACGGTTCATGGAAATTACGGGGAGGAAGTCAATTGGAGGACCATCTACTAAACTGGGTTTTGACAAATCCAAAGTGACATGTTTTAAATGCAAACAAAAAGGTCACTTCAAGCGCGAGTGCAGAAATTCATATGTTGCTGAAGCTTCTGAAAATCCGTTCAACGAAGACTATTACAAGAAAGCGATTTATCATCAAAATAAGTCTGAACCATCAAGGTTGAAACAGCAGGAAGAAAAATCAAGGGCTCTAGCAGTCATTTATGATGATGAAGGCTATGACTGGAGCAAAGAAGTTCTTCCAGAACAGGATGCGGTTGGTTATGCATTCGTGGCAAAAGATGATCATGATACATGGTGGAGAAAAGATAGTGCAAGATGGGAAATTGGCAAGCTGTATGAACCATTTCATGAAGCACAGAGAGCCAAGAGATGGAATGAAGAGTTGGAGTGTTACTTGGATCCACAGGGGAATCCGGTGGTAGATCCGTCAAAAGTTGATTTTGATGCAGTGACTAATGTGTTTCCAAGTGAGCGTGTTTTCAACACAAAAAGGCTTTCTGATAGCAGCTATTTGCCAGAGTTGATGAACAAGTTGAGAGAAGTCTTTGAAACAAGTCTACCGAAGGTGGTAGAGATGAAGAAGAGAAAAGAAGAAGAGTTGAAGAAGATGATTGAAGAAGTAAAGACTGTTGCAAAGCTTGCTGGTGAAGAGAATCAGAAAGATATGGAAGAAAATGTTGAGAAGATACAGGAGACAAAGGCAGCTGATCATGTCAAGGTGCCAATTACTGAGGTAACAGAATCTTCTGAACTACCAGATGTTGATTTAGTTGTAGAAAAGGAAAACAAGTGCAGGAATTGCATTGAAAAGTGCAAAGCCTGTATTGAAAAAGAAGAAATAATCAAAACAAAAGATAATGAAATGAACAAACTTGAACATGTGTTAAAACTGAAATGTAGAGAAAGGATTGACACAGAGCAAAGTCTAAAATTAAAAGTTGAGAAACTAACACAAAAGTGTCATGATTTTGAAAAAGAAAATACAGTTTTGAAAGAAAAATGTGATACAAAATGTGTTGATTGTATTGAGAAAGAATCTAAGTTTCTAGAGTTACAAAAACAGTATGATTCTTTAAAATGGTCAAGTCAGAAAGTACAAGAAGCTTATGATACTTTGAAGAGCCAAGTCAAAAGTTTTGATCAAAGATTGTCTGAAACTTTAACAACTAAAGAAATATATGAAAGACAATTTAAAGAAAAGCAAATTGAATTAAACAAACGTGTTGATGAAATTGCGAATTTTAAACAAGTCTTGGCTGAAAAAGAAAAGATTGTTACAAAACTTCAAAGTTATCATGACTCTTCGTACATTCTCGAACGTATTTTCAATATCACACCTGATAACAAAGATACTAATGTTTGTAAAAAGGGTATTGGTTCAGAATATCATCAGGTACCACCACCATTGAGAGACAATTATACTTTTTATGATGAGGAAAAGGTGGCAAAGGGTTTGAACATAGCTGACCAATTACCTGACAGTATCGATGTTACTTACACCAAATCTGATGATGCTGATGATTCAGAGGTGGTGAGTAAGGTGGTTGATAGTGTTTTGAAAGATGAGTCTACAAAAGGTACGTCTGAATCACAAGATAAAGATGAAGGAAATCTTTATGATGGATATCTGAAAGATACAAAATCTGAGAAAAATTTGAATGATGATTCAAAAGGATTGGTCTATACCATGATTGGATCGGACAAACTATTCTTGGATGTGGTTTTCCCGATTCAGAATGTGATTTCAGAGAAAATTGACAAAGTTTTCAAGATGGTTGAAATTGAGAAGTCTGAAATGTCGAAGTTTGCTGGTAAAGGTTTCAAAGGGTCTTATAACAAACCTGGTTTTAAGAAGAAAAACATGAAGTCTGGTTTGGGGTATAGGAAGAAACATAATCGAAACAGAACTGAAAGGTCAAATTTTCAGACAAAAATGAATTTTGTTCAAGGAAAAAGTTTCACTGAAGAAGAAAAACTCAAACTTGGAACACAATCTAATGCAGAGTTTGAGGCCATGAAAAAGAAACAACAACAGTCAAAAGATGTGTCAAAGAAAGTTTGTTTTAAATGTGATCAAATTGGACACGTTGCACGGAAATGTCAAATTCCAAAGTCTGTTGATGTTCAAAGACAGAAATCTGGTAATGAGAAACCAAGGTCAACCAGATTTGATTCGAGACAAACTTGGAGGTACACTACAAACAAGTTTGCATCAAATCAAATTTGGAAACCAAAATCGGACAGGTTCGATTCAAGACAGACCTGGAATTCTCATGCATCCGGATCGACTACAACACAGATTTGGAGACCGATAGTTGTTGTGACAGAACCTCGAAAAATCTGGAAACCTAAAAATGTTGTTCAAAAGCAACAGGTTCAGAAAGAAACAAATTTTTATAAAAGAGGTGCTCCAGAAGGTCAAAAATGGTCGGTTAAGAAACGTGTCGATGAGATAAAAACTGAGAATGTTGAAAAGAAATCTGAAAAACAAACACAAATTTGGAAACCAAAAGCTGAAACGAAAGGTTCAACTTCTGAGGTGAAAACGTCTGAGGATTCAGTTTTGGTTGCCTATGATGCAAATTTTCCTCCGCTCAAGGCTGAAAATTTTAAAATTCAGATTGCTAGAATCAAGGTTACACCTAAGGCTCCTGAGGCCTGGGTGGACACCATGTTTGATTAAGTGGTTGAAATGCCGGAGCTTCCTGGATCGCGAAGCATGAATCGGCATCTATCTTTATTGTTTGAAATTTTATGCCAAATTGTTTGAGTATTTGATAAAATTTGAATGTGCAGGTGCTATATGCAGATGAAGATTGCGAGAGTGTTGCATGGAAAGAGATTGAAGATCCCTGGTTTTGGTCAGACAGGGAGTTTGTTTGTTGTTTTGTATGAATTTGTGTTGGTTTTGATGATTGTTGTATGTTTGTTGGTTATGTGTTTGTTTGCTTGATGTTTGAGATGATTGATGATTGTTTACTTAGAATAAGTGGTGATGGACTATGCCGAAACCCTCACGGCGGAACAAACATGATTACTCACAGGTTGAAGAATGGTTTTCTAATGGTCAAAATCCATGAGTTGTAAATCATGGGGGTACGTTATGTTTTCTGCGTAACAGAGCATGAGAAGCAGAAAATGGATGGCGAGACAAAGCTATCAGTATCGGTTTGTCAAATTTCTTTAATGGTTTTGCATTTTAGGGGGAGAAAAATTGTTAGAAAATCCAAAAACATTAGAAAATTTGAAAAAGCCAAAAACATGATAAAATCAAAAATTTGAGTTTTGCGTAAAAAGAGGAAATGATAGTACATCAGTAGACAGTTGCAGTATGCTAAAGAAATGTAATGATTAAATAGCATTAAACAGTCTCACTGATGATATGTCGATAGGTTTTTATACATTTAGTAAGCTTTTTCGGGATATAAACCTAAATTCAAAACTTGCTTATTTTGTGGGGAACACTACTTGGATATATAGGTAACCCTTGAAATCTCGTTTGACAGGTCTCGTATTCTGATATACTAGGTGTTTATACTCTATGATGTCTGGGGTATTATTCCGGGACTTCTGCTGAACGGTAGTTCTGACCTAGTCCTTGGCTAATACTTTATTCCAAAATGCTTGAAATATAGCATAAAGCCCTCAGCTGATTAGACAATAAAATTGATACTCAGTTGTTGTAGCTAAAAAGATTCTCTAAAGGGAACACACTGCAAAGTCGAAGCTGATATCTCTCTGCTGAACGGAAGTTCTGACCTGAGATCCCTCAGTTCTCGCATACCCTAATTTATGTACAGACATCATTGTAGTATTCTTACCTGTAAGACTGAATATTGGGATTCTGGATACGGGAGTATATTCAAGAGGTGGGACACATGAATGAGTTTAAGTCTTAAAATATCTAAATCGTATCCTGAATTAGTTGAAATTTGTATGAAAATTTAAGTGGATCAGTATATTGACAATCTAAGTGAATTGTTTAATTCTGAGTATGATTTAAAGCTTAACGGTACTTGTGACTGATCAAAGACTGATATGATCCTCTGATGCATACTCAAAACAAAAATATTGTTTGTAAATATTGTTTGTATATATTTCTTTGCAGCTTTATTTTTTTTTTTTTTGAAAAACACAAAAAGATTTTGATTTCTGCGTTATTTTCGATAAACCGATGTCTGAGTTGCTGAGTTTCAAAATCGAAGTATGCTGATTGTGTTTCTGAAAACAAAACGAGTTCATTAATTTGAAACGTGAAATTTCTTGGAAAATCTTCAAAAACATGTATGATATCTTCAAGGTCATTAACTTGAACTTGAATGATAATGTGTGAGAAAATTGGATTCTTTATATTGCCATATCTGTTAAGTTTGTTGACAGGGGGAGTGTATTAGAGAACATGTTTATTGTTACTTATCATTTGTATGAGTTATTACAGGAAAAATCCAGACTACGATCCCAAAAGCCGAGTCTAAGGGGGAGTCTGAAGACGAGCTCAACGCAAACAGAAGCGTGCAAAGTGCCAGGAATCATTCCAGGAAGAGCTTGTAACCGGAAAGCAAGGTGTTGATCCCAAAGCACGGAAGCTTGATGAAAGGGGGAGCCTGACGAAGAAAAGATTCTACAGAGAGAGAAAGAAAAGACGCTACGAGTTGACTACAGATTGACTACAGCAATATCCAAGGGGGAGTCTGTTAGTGCATTATCTGTCTATCGCCTTCGTCAATCTAGTCCGTAGCAGAAAACCGAAGAAAACGAGAGTTACATTGTTATATTTTAGTGATAGTTAGTAAAAAAGGCAAGGTGGCATAATTGTAATTAATGAGATTCCTCATTAATCCTTGGCCTATAAATAGATCTCTAGGGCTTCTAGTTTAGGACTTTTGGAGCTTTTGTCATTTTCACAACTTCTAGAGCTAGAGAGAGAAAGCTAGAGAGAGAAAGTTCATTGTACGTGATTCAGGTGCTGTACGTTTTCAGATTCGTTAATAGAATCACGTTTATATTACGTCTCGTGTGTTAGCTCGCGTTCGTGTACGGATTCCGCACGTCACACGTTCGATTACGCAATTGTTTCGGAGTCAAACCGGTCCTAACACCCGAAGCGTGCCACACCCTTCCCGGGTGATACTTTCAACAAAACCATATCACCTACCTCAAACTC
Organism: Helianthus annuus; assembly: GCF_002127325.2. Lineage (NCBI taxonomy): Eukaryota > Viridiplantae > Streptophyta > Magnoliopsida > Asterales > Asteraceae > Helianthus > Helianthus annuus. Next base: position 117,045,007 of record NC_035445.2, on the reverse strand, counting down.
TAGAGGTTTCCTTTTTCGGTCCGCATAACATTTCTGACGATCATGAGCCGCCTTGATGCGATCTCGGATCTGTGCAATCTTATCTGTGGTTTCCTGGACCACATCAGGACCAACCAATTGTTTATCACCTGCATCAGACCAACAAAGCAGTGATCTGCACTTGCGGCCATATAGAGCTTCAAATGGCGCGGCGCCAATACTGGTGTGGTAGCTGTTGTTATATGAAAACTCGACCAATGGTAAATGCTTATCCCAGCTACCACCCAAATCCATAACACATGCTCTCAGCATATCCTCCAATGTCTGTATCGTTCGTTCGCTTTGTCCGTCGGTCTGTGGGTGAAATGCAGTGCTCAGATTCAATTGTGAGCCAAAAGCTTCTTGGAAGGATTGCCAAATCCTTGACACAAACCTTCCGTCTCTATCAGAGATGATTGAGAGAGGCACTCCATGACGTGTAACGATTTCTCTCATGTAAATTTCAGCCAATTTGCTCGTGTTATCCTTCTCTCTGATAGGTAAGAAGTGCGCAGACTTTGTTAGTCGGTCCACTATTACCCAAATAGTGTCATGACCTTTTGGCGTTCTTGGCAACTTTGTTATAAAATCCATGGAAATTTGTTCTCATTTCCACTTGGGAATCTCAGGTTGTTGCAGAAGTCCTGAAGGCTTCTGGTATTCAGCTTTAACCTTGGCGCACGTCAAACATTTGCTCACATAAACAGCAACGTCGCCTTTCATCCTAGGCCACCAATAATAATCTTTAAGATCTTGGTACATCTTATCCGCTCCTGGATGGATAGAGTACCGCGATTTGTGAGCTTCATCATAAATAACTTTTCTCAAACCACCAAGCAGAGGAACCCAAATCCTTTTCATAAAACATAACGTTCCTTCCTCGTTTGGTATTAACTGCTTCTCCATCCCACGGAGATATTCTCCTTTAATGTTTCTTTCTTTCAGAGCCTCTTTTTGTGCGGCACGAATGCGCAAGGAAAGATATGTCTGGATGATCATTTCCAAAGCCCTAACCCTTATGGGCTTGATCCTTTCTTTTCGACTTAGGGCATCGGCGACCACATTCGCCTTCCCTGGATGATACTTTATCTCGCAGTCGTAATCGTTCAGCAACTCGACCCAACGTCTTTGTCTCATATTCAGCTCTTTCTGGTCGAATATGTGCCGCAGGCTTTTATGATCTGTGAAAATTGTACATTTTGTACCATATAGGTAGTGTCTCCAGATCGTTAACGCAAATATCACTGCGTCGAGTTCCAAATCATGTGTGGTATAATTCTTTTCAAGTACCTTCAGCTGGCGCGATACGTAAGCTATAACCTTTTGGCGTTGCATCAACACGCAACCCAAGCCTTGACGCGAAGCGTCACAATATACCACAAAATCATCTGTACCTTCTAGTAGTGCTAAGATTGGCGCATTGCAGAGCTTGTCTTTTAACAGCTGAAATGCTTCTTCCTGTTTGATTCCCCAATCAAACTTCTTATCTTTATGCGTGAGGAGTTTCAGTGGTTGAGCGATTTTTGAAAAATCCTCGATGAACCTTCGATAATACCCAGCCAAACCTAAGAATTGACGTATCTCGGTTGGCGTCTTTGGGGCTTCCCAATTCTTTATTGCTTCGATCTTTGTGGGGTCCACATGAATCCCATCCCCATTAACTACATGTCCAAGGAATTGGACTTCACGTAACCAAAACTCGCACTTCAAGAATTTGGCATACAACTGTTCCTTTTTCAGCAACTCCAGAGTGGCACTTAAATGTTGTTCGTGTTCAGCCTTCGTCCTTGAATAAATCAAAATATCGTCGATAAACACAATCACGAACTTGTCGAGATACGGCTTGCAAACTCTATTCATTAGGTCCATAAAGACAGCTGGTGCGTTCGTTAACCTAAACGGCATAACTAGGAACTCGTAGTGTCCATAACGGGTCCTAAAGGCTGTCTTCGGGATACTTTCCTCTTGTATCCTTAACTGATGGTAACCTGATCGCAAATCGATCTTCGAGTAAAAGCTTGAACCTTGCAGTTGGTCAAACAGATCATCAATCCTTGGTAGAGGATATATATTCTTGATAGTCAACTTATTCAACTCCCGGTAGTCGATACACATACGAAAGCTACCGTCCTTCTTCTTGACAAACAGGACCGGAGCTCCCCAAGGTGAGAAGCTTGGTCTGATGAATCCTTTGTCTAGCAACTCTTGAAGTTGTGTCGACAATTCCTGCATTTCTGAAGGTGCAAGTCTGTAGGGTGCCTTAGCCACAGGCGCGACGCCTGGAACTAAGTCGATGCGGAACTCCACTTGCCTCTGGGGTGGCAATCCTGGCAAGTCCTCAGGAAAGACTTCAGGATACTCCCTTACGACAGGGATGTCTTCGATTTTTGGTTCTGCAGCTTTCTTATCCACGATGTGTGCCAGGAAGGCGGCACATCACTTTTGTAGACACTTACGGGCTTTCAGGCAGCTGATGATTCTTAAAGACGTATCACGCTTTTCTCCATGAACCACAATCATTTCCCCATCTTCTGTTGGGATGCGAACGACCTTTTCGTGACAAACCATCTCTGCCTTGTTACTCGATAACCAATCCATCCCTACTACCACGTCGAAGCTTCCCAACTTGACTGGCAGTAGATCCAAAGCAAACTCACGCTCTCCCAACTCGATCACACAACCTCTGGCCACTTCCTTGGCTTCTACTAACTTTCCATTCGCCAATTCGATTGAGTACGGGATATCTAATTTACTAGCGGCTAACCCAAGCATATTCTTAAATTCGAATGACACGAAGCTATAATCCGCACCAGTATCAAATAAAACGGATGCAAAGCGTTGGTTTACAGGGAACGTACCAATAACAACATTGGGATCCTGGCGCGCTTCCCTCGCTTCGATATTAAAGACTCTTCCCCGTGCTTGGTTCAATTCCGGACAGTTTCTCTTAAAATGCCCAATGTCACCACAGTTAAACAACCCATTCTTTGACCATTTCCTGCTCCATTCCCAGCTTGTGCATTGTTGTTTCGGGTTCGATTCACAGTACCAGCTTGATTCGCGTTGTTGCCTCGATTTCCATTTCCTCCATTATTTCCTTGTGGACGATTTCCATTTCCACCCCGGTTATTGTTCCGATTACCAAAACCTCCTTGGCCACCCCGGCCAGCATTAGCCCAGCAGTTATCCTTCAAATGTCCAGTTTTTCCACAAGCTTCGCATACTCTTGACCCACACCGGCCAGAATGGTGACGCTGGCAGGTGTTACACTTGGGGTGTGTGCCCATATACCCTTTTCCTTTCTTCCCAGCACCGGTTGTAGCTTGAACCGGCGTGCTTGACTCTCCTTTCTTAACAACCCCGCTTGTTCCTTGTTTGAAATTCGAGAACTTCCTTTTATTACCCCCGGACGACTCTACGTGAGTCTCCTTCTTCTTTTGCTCAACATCAGAAAACTTGTTTAAGCGGACGGCTTCCTCAGTAAGAGCTACGCTCAGATCGATTGCCTCTGTGATTGTCGCAGGCTTTGAAGTAGTGACCATACTCATGATCTGTGGAGCTAAACCCCAAATAAAGCGCTCGATTCGCTTGAATTCCGGTGTAACCATATAAGGTACCACATGAGACAAGTCGTGAAATCTTTGAACATACTCCGCGATTTTGGGTCCTTCCATTTTCAGATGCCAAAACTCAGTTTCCAACTTTTGAATTTCAGCGCGAGAGCAATACTTTCTTCGCATAAGCTCTTTTAGCTCGTTCCATGTCATTGCATATGCAGCGGCTTCACCAAGGGTTTGTACTTGTAAATTCCACCAGGACAGGGCTCCGTCCAAGAATAGCCCAGAAATGTAAGTCACTTGTTGGTCTGGAGCGCACTTGCTCACTTGGAGAACAGATTCCGTCTTCTCAGCCCATCGAACAAAAGCAACGGCACCTCTGGTGCCATCAAAGTTTACAGGCTTGCAGTCTAGGAACTGCTTGTAGGTGCACCCTGCACATACGTTAGAATATACAAATGGTATTAGCAAACTTGCTAGAGATATCCAAATGTATCGTGGCATGTCTTAATGACTTAATATTACCATGAGGCGGATTGTTATTGCCATGGTTTTGGGAGATATTCCCACTGGTTTCCGCCTGCGAAGCAGCATATTGCGCAATGGCGGCAGCAATGACTTGTTGGAGTTCTGCCTCGTTGGTAGGCATGCGTGTCTGGCGTCTTGGTGGCATCTTCTAAAAGATGTGTTCACGTTGGTCAGGTCGTAATAAATAGAAGGATCATACGTATATAGTAACAATATCAACACATAACATCTCATGTTATAAACAAATCAAACACATAACATCTCACGTTTTAGAACATAAACAATCAATCAAACATCACATATGATGAGAACACTGCGATTGCACTGTCATATATCAAGACCACAATGTAAAGTTTACAAGTACACAACTGTATCATACAACATCAATGACTAAGGGCCACATCGCCCTAGTCCAAAATATCTAATCAGTGTCAACAACATCCAATATACATAGCAACAAAAGTCATAGTCAAAATGCAGTCTCCCAAAAGCTGTGCAATCTGTGCAATCGCCGTCTTCTCAACAAAAGTCTACCCGTGTCATACAAAATAGCCTAAGCTGATGGCGGTGGAGGAGGGGGAAAATGAGAAAAGAGCAAACATCGCATGTGAAGCCAATCCTCCTCCATGGCTCGATGAGAACGCAACAGATATGCTATCTGCTGCTCCTGAGTCCAAAACCGAGCAGCAGAGTCGGGAGATAACGGACGAGGAGGGTGTGATACTGCAGGGTGAGTCGGGCACTGGCATGGTGGTCGCTGAGCTCTCTCAAACTCCTGCACACGACGAGTCAGCGCCTCCTGCTGTATCATGAACGACCTGAGGATATCCTCTATGGAATAACCTATGTGATAAGGATGATAAGGATCAGATGGCGGCATAATGGGTGGCGAAGTCCAGAGAAAAGGCTCGCTAGATGGAGCAAAGGATGGCACAGTAAATGGTGCAACAGGGGGAACAACAGTATGATGAGAGATCTGTGGTACAAACTGATCTCCTCCAGTCATGAAAGGTATCTGACCAAACGGCTGACGGGATGATCCCTCCCCAGGACGTGGTGGGGGTATGTCCTGGAGAATGTGATAGGCAAGTCGGTGCGGTGAGCATCAGCGGTAAGTGTGGGTAACAATGGTGCATCAATAGGAACTGAAGCAGGTGCTGAAGCAGGTGTAACATGTACCACAAAAGGCGGGTAGTCATCATCATCGTCTATCCACCCATTTCGGGTGTGCGCATATCGAGGATCAACATCGGGCTGCACAGGCACTTGTATTCGTACTAGATCGATCGTTCACTCTCGTACCTCCATTCTTCCTTGTCTTTTATACAAACCTTGTTGCGACCAAATCCGTTTACACGTTCGAAGCCTAAAATACTGTCACACCCTGGCTTTGCGGAAGCGTGGGTTTATTTGGTGTGACTTCTTAATACCATAGCAACAAACATAACAATGCTATATGATAAAAACATGAGATATTCACCCGTTAATAGAGTTTAGAAAAATGACATATTATACTTGTCTTAAAACATCAATCACAAAATAAGTTACAAACCTTGACTTGATTTCATGAGTTCGTAAAAACTTAGCAAAAGACTTTAAACAATACTAGGTTTAGAGATGTGTAACCCGTCCAGGAAGAGGTTACACCTTCTAAACCCTGGATGACTTCTTTATTCAAACGCAGCTTGAAAATATGTGCATACCGTGCCAGATCCATTAGTTCCCTGAAATATATGTAGTTTGAAAAGTCAACATAAAGTTGAGCGAGTTCATGTGTAAGTGAGTAGGTATAAACCTTTGTAAAAATATCTGTATGTATGAAAATCCCTGGTATATAGCAATTAAGGAAAAAGAGATCATCATTGGGTTGCAAAGCCAATGATATGTGTGAAGTGCTGTAGGAAGACTCAAACCTAGCAGATTTTTGCGTCGGGCTCAAAGTCACCACCTGGTTCATTCAGCGGACTCAGGGGTTGGGCTCGCTACACCCAGATAGATCTACCGCTAATGACCCTCGGTCCTACAATGAGGTATAATGACCTCTAGTTTCAGCCTACCCACTCACATGATCTAAGTAGTAACCCTCCTTTTGCTAACCATACCATGTATAAAAGTATCTGTAAACATTGTAACATGTATTTCACCCCCGGAGTATAAAAACTGAAAACAGTTAAGAGAAAAAGGGGGACATGAACTCACTGTATTGCATCTTCGTACTCGTAACCCAAATCTCCACGGCAATCACGACTACCTACAATGGTCTATTGTCTATTAGACGAACGGGTAGTGCCTTGTCTTAGTATTTGTGTTTTTGGGTTACGTTTCTGGTATTATTCCAAGTTATAACTGTTTTTAAGGTTTTGAAATAATAGTTAGACAACTATTTTAGAGTTATACTTCTTAAGTATTGTATATGCGCATTTCCTTCCCAAGGATGGGGGTAATTTATACTTGTATACTCGTATTCTTAAAATAATATATGTACCTGTATATCCTGCCAAGTAATGGCGTCGTATTTCGATGTTATTGTTCCAAATAAAAATATGTTAATATATTCCCAAAAATAACATATTTCTGTTTCTACAGTTTCCAAAATAATATTTTACCAAAATATACGTATACGTTATAATTCCGAAAAATATATTTTTAAGTCTCACTTGTCTAAAATGTTCTGATTCCAAAATATACATATTTTCCCAAAAATTTATATTTTACTTCATACAATTTCCCAAAATAATACTTTGTCAAAATACACCATTAAGAGTATTTTCCAAAAATACGCGCGTTACCTTTTAGAGTTCGCGTTGTAAAAAAAACAATACCGATGTAACTTAAATATTTATTTGTGAGGGCGTTGGTATTATTTTGGAGTCGTATTTTCATGATACATCAAGCAATATTATTTTTACCCTAAAAATAATATATCTTTAGTTCACAAAATAATCACGTAAGCACACAAGCATTTTATTAAGAAATATATATTCTCAATATATATTTAACAAGTTTCCTTTACAAAAATCCACCTCCGACATTTGGTTATTTTGTAATAAAAACCATGGCGAAATTTATATTTTGAGAACAAGTTGAAAATATACTTATAAACACTTGTCACCAAAAGTATTTCTAAGTGTTATATTTTTAGAAAAATTTCGCCAGAGTTTCCTCTGTAACTGGAGGTGGCCACGCTTTTAAGCGTATCATTTTCTTTTCAAAATTCAATCAACAATTTATCAACCATCAATATACAATATTTAAACATCAAACATGACAAAATAAGTCTAAATCGCAAACTCATGAACTTGTAAGTTGTGTAAAAATATGTATTAACTTCCTAACATATTTAGCGGATCTTGTCATCTTTAAAAATAAAATCAGTTTCTTGAAAACTTTATTTTTAAAGAATATGTAGTCTTACAACTTCTAGTCAAAATTTACGGAAATATTTCTTTGTTAAATCTTCTTGCTACACAAGTATTTTACACTCTTGCTTTTTTCACTAAAATGCTTGTAGTTTGTGTAGGATCCGGGTTTAAAACAAGACTTGCCTCTTACACTTGGTTCTTCGAAAATACCACTTGTAGATCTTTAGATCTACTAGTTTAAACCTTATTTTACAAGAAAAATCACTTTTACACAAGTTCATGTTTTGTTAGTGGAAGAGTTCATCATCTTGTAACCTTCACACTTAACAAACTACTAGTTCATGTTTCATGAACATGATCTAGCATGGTTAGATGATGATCTATCCCACTACTAGCATCAAACAACATAAAATAATCACAACTAAACAAGTTTATAAGATTTACACCACTAGTTACTCTTTAACCAACTTATTTATCATTCTTTCAAGACTTTATGTTTTGATCTTGTGTGTTCTTGGATTTTAACTGTTAAATCTCTTATTAACCACTTTAAACAAGAACAAGAAGATGTTGGGAAGAACTTACTACTAGCTCGAGGCTAGGGAAGAATCAAGGCGTAAACAAGGTGGATAAAAGCAATGTAGAGAGGTTCTTGAGTTTCCAAAAGCACCGAGCCTCCTTGTATGTCACCTTGCACCTTTGAGTGTATGTGGAATGATTGAGCAAGAAGCAAAAATGGTGGTGGTGGTGTTCCTTGGTTTCGGCCGAACATAGGCAAGAGAGAAAGAGAGGTTGTTTGGTGATTGTGAAATGAAGTGAGAGATTAGTAGTCTTAGGGATACATTTATAATCCAAACTTGTGTTTTGTCCAACATATAACATGCTTTCTAGATATGGAACATGTGTGATTAAAATAATCAAGAAATTGTGGGGAGTGTCCCCGCTTCACAACCAGTTTTGGGAGGGGGTTTGGGTTTAGTTGGGTTGCAATGTGATAGTTAGTGTATAGTTAAGTTCTAATGACAATAGTTAGAGTATTATGTGTGTGGTATAATACAAAGGGGGTTAGGGTGTTCGGGGTCCCTAACTAGCTCAGAAAAGTATAAACAATGTCATTGACAATATTTTTATGTTCCGGGTAAAGTCCGGTTGTCCGGTTGGATATTGATCCGTTAAAGTGCTAAATAAGTATTTAAGGTGTCTTTTATAGTGTTTTTAGTGACACAATAAATCCCCGACACTTTGGAAAGTGTCTAGTATTATTTTCCCATGTTTTTACACCTTACTAGCATTGTTTAATGCTGAATTTTGTTTATTAAGTGCAGAATTCTGCATTTAAGGTGTGTTTTTAGGCACTTCCCGGCACTATAACTATCCCCTAGTGACGCAGTTTAATGATTCTCACTTCCCTACACTCCCTACCAGTGTAGTAATCTGTTCCCGGCTCATACTGGCCTCAGAGACAATGTTTGTCTAGTGCTGGTAATGTCAGCATGTTTGCTGGGTTATCCGCTCAGTGTGCTAACTGTGCTTTGTGCATCGAGTTTGTCACTATTGTTTGTATATAATAAATGGAGTGACGGTATGAAGGTGATGCATGTGTATGTATGTAACAGAGACCAGTAAGCAGTTAAATCAACAATTGTAATCAGCACAGTCATTAAGCACAAATTAAATATAAATTAATTGTACGGATACCCGTAATTTTTAGGGTTGTCACAAATACCCCCTTGCTTTTAAAACTATCCTTCATTCTTGTTATGTGCAAACACACTTAGTTGTCTGTTACCTCCAAAACCGTTTATTTAAAATACTCAACTTTCTCGTTTTCTCACCAATAACTGATATATTTTCAAAAACTGGGATTTATCAATACTCTTGAAATCCATACAACTTACAACACGACCACACTTTTCATCGAAATACTTACCGTTTTATACGAAAGGTTATACTTCTTGGATATCATATTTTAAAGATACCCCTCCATTCTAGGTTATTCAAACTTGTTTGAACTCGTTTGCCTATGCGCACACATGCACGTTTTACTTATGTTTAACGCCTCAACTCATTTTAGTCAAACAAACTCCTTTAACAAAACTTATCTTTCCGTTCTTCAAAATTTCGTACTTTTCAAAACTTCAAATTCCCAATTTTAAACAATCATTCTTTTAGCCAAAATGCTTTTTCACCAAGGTCTTCCTCCTGAATAAATTTCGGGATGAAATTTCCTAAAGGAGGGGAGACTGTAACGCTCCGCTTTTTCATACTTTCCATAATTAAAAAGATCGCCTTGTAATGCTATTCTTGGAAATCTCGTATTCCTTGTAATCATTCTTTCGTTGTATCATCGTAAAATCCGAAACTTAGATCATAATAAAATTTGTATTTCTTTACCTTCGTGTTATACACGTTTCATACATGTTCATACGCATGAATTCGTGAAGCAAATGATACATTATTCGTAATTCTTGAAAACAATGTGTTATACTTGCAATTCCGTGATATACGTGAAACATACGTCTTTTGGATGCATACAATACTTAATTACGACATACTTATACTAAATCATATTTGCTCGTACTTGCTTTTATGTTTTAAACACTTATCATTTATTTCATAAAATACCTTGAAAACACATTAAAAACATCAAATTTGGAACTACAAGGACTAATTATGTCAACTAACAAACAAAACTCGAACTGACCAAGGCTCGCGGCCCGCGACCCCAGCACCCTACCTAGTCGCGCCCCGCGACACAGTTGAATCCGCAGTCAGCCCTAATAAACTGCGGGATTGGGCGAGTTTGTGTGTTTGTTTTGTGTTTCTTGCATTTAAAGCTCACCAACCCAATCCTAATTTATCCCCTATATAACCCAACACTTCTCCACACATTTTCCACTTTACAAACACTCAAATTTCACTCTCAAAACACTCTAAGTTGGCTAGAAATTTAGATTCAAGGCAGAATCATCTAAGTTGCAAAAAAAGCATAACTTCATCATTTCTTCATCTTTTTCAATGATTCTTCTTTCTAATCACTTGGAACAACCTTAGGTATGTATCCACAGGTTTTCCATGGAAAACCAAGGCTGGAACGTCACCATAAAAGGCTCCAAAGTGCAATAAACTTTCTGTTTTGTTTAAACATTTATTAAACTTGCTTGAACTTGAGTTATCTCATCACATTCCTATGTCCTTATGCTCATAATCAAGTCTATGATTAGGTGGGCTTAAAAACAAGGTTGTGACATGTAAAATCAGAATAGACCTCATAAACATTCTGTTTTGTTAGGGTTTTTACCCATAAGTGATGAACAAGCTTAGAGCTTGAAGATTGTGTGATTATGAGGTTAGCTTGGGCTATCCTACTTGAAAATCCACACATCACTTTATGTTTTCTTAGTTAGCTTGTAGTTATTCATTCCTTATTGTATGTATTCCCATTTCCGAATGTATGTTCATGACCATCCTTGTTGTCTTATGACAACTTGTGTATTGGTGACAACTGTCACACCCTGGCCGCGTATAACATGCAACCGCGGCGGAAACGCCGGGGAGTGTTGGGACAGAATTAATTGTTTCATAACCATGGAAACCAAAGTTACATTTTATTTATTTAACAAGCGTAATACATTGTCTTAAACAGGAAAACAAAGAGTTCGCGACAAAATTAAACTAGTCTATCTTCATTTTTAGTCTCTAAGGCACAGGTCCGCCCTAGTGTCATGATCATCATCCTACGGAACAGCTCCTGAAAACACATGTGAAAGTAGGTACGTCAGCATAAAAATGCCTGTGAGATACATAGGTTTTGTGAAAATGGGATTCATGACTTGAGTTTAAAGAAATGTTTAATAACAGTCAGTCATGAACCTTGTAATTTGTCTTGCTTTGTAAACCATTTGAAAAACGATAATATCAGATGATATGTATAGATAAGTGTAAGGTTAAACGAGTAACCAAGTAAAATGAGTTGAATAAGATAAGTTGTTTGTAAAAATAATGTCTTGTGAAGAGTATGTTATTTGTGTAAAATGTAATGTGTCTAAACTGAAATGACTTAGATAACGCTACGATATGTAATACTATACAAGCATTTATATATAGGAAGTACCAGCAGCGTATCCACCATGTTTGTATCATACTACATACGCCACGTTACTCCAACCATTTACCCAAACCAACCACCATGTAAATTGTTCATGTATAAATCAATTGTCAAGTGTTATTGTGTAAACCATATCGAAATGTCTATGTTCAATGTAAACCACCAAATATGTATATCAATGTCAAAATATTTATGTTTAATGTAGATCATGTAATGTGTACCCAAAATATATCTTGTATGGTAAGTGAGATGTATCAACTAAACCATATGTAAAATGCACAAAACAAGGTGTTGAAGTAAAACATGGTTTAAATCAACGTTATGTTTTGTGGAACAATGCGTGCTCTACTGATATAAACATTTATGCGGTACTAAGTACGCACACAATGGGCATACATAGCATGAAATGTAATGTAAAGCAATGTACTAAGTACGCACACAATGGGCATACATAGCATGAAATGTAATGTAAAGCAATGTACTAAGTACGCACACAATGGGCATACATAGCATGAAATGTAATGTAAAGCAATGTAGTAAGTACGCACACAATGGGCATACATAGCATGAAATGTAATGAAAAGCAATGTACTACGTACGCACACAATGGGCATACATAGCATGAAATGTAACGAAAACATGTAATATAATGTACTAACGAACATAGCAGGTATATGATGTGAAAACAGGGAAAGCATGAAAGTACAAGTAGGCACATGCGTTTCACCCCAAAACAGTTTGGAAAACAGTAAAAGATGGGGTTCAATGTACTCACCTGAGATTGCTTTGAATTCCTTGTGTAATAATCACACAATGCTAGAGATCACGGGATATCAAACGGCACCTAATAGGTAGCTATATTAATATACCGGACCAAAATCGGAGGATCGGATAGTATGCGGGTTTGTAAACCAAACGAGTATGGAGACTCGTGAAATATGGTTTAACAAAGCCTACATACTAAAATGAAACCTAACCTAAGTGCTTGCGAACCATTACGACCCGTTTAGGTAGCTTATGCTACCTTAACGCGTCGTTCGCGTATAACGCGTTTGGAACGCCTAACATCGTGACCACAAGGTATAACCTCGGAAGGTTATAGCTATGGTCACCTAATGTGTTTGGTCGGATCCTAATGATCGACCAAATGGGTCGGGTTCGAAAGTATAAGCGATGGTTTAGATCGCTTACCTTACGACCCTATATATGCACTAAATTAAAAGTGACGAGCTAAGCATGTTAGGACATGCTTAACTAAGTTTAGAAAACAGGTTTGGCATCAAAACAAACAGCTTTGATGCTCACGAGTAGTTTGGTTACAAAATACGCAAGAATGCGCATTTTGGCCGAAACTACGACTCGTCACTGAGCCTTGATAACATGGAAATCAGTAGGTATAGTCACTACGGACTATAACCATCGTGATCACGCTCACGTTATGAAGTTCCAACGAACTTCGTGTTGACCATAGGCTGGTCAACGCAGAAAGTCAAACAAAACGTTGACTTTCGGACTCGAAAAACGAATAAAGAACGAAAGAACACTTACGAAGGGTCCCCGAATGCTAATCTAGATCAAAATGGCTCAGGTATGAAACAAAGGTTCCAACTTAGAGCTTTAGATAAGATTTTTGTGGGTTTTAACCAAAACAGGGGGGTATTTATAGGAAAAGTAAAGCCAGTAGGATCGTTTCTTGAATATCGTGCCACGATCTTAAGCGTACACTTGTCAAGATGTTGTGGTGGCTTAATGTGACCTTATCTCTACAGATTGTGAAAGGGCATTGCCCTTTGGAGTGTTTGAAAGGCCAATTTTAGCAAGAAAACAAAGTTTCTGCAACTGAAGGGGCCATGCGGCCCGCATCAGGATCAGACAAAACTCAGGCGGGCCGCCTGGCTATGTCTGATCTGCACAAAGTTTCAGAAATGGCAGTTTTGGTCCCTGTTGCATGTTTAAGCCATTTCCGACACTTCTAAGGCCCGTAAGGCCAACTTCAAGGCCATAAAATGATGCCTAAACATTGTGGACATGAAACATGCTCAAAAATGTGTCGGATGTTGGTTCGTTTGGCCGTACGATCACGATGTTTGGTTAATTACGACGGAATGCGCATAAGCGCGAAAAACGATCCAAATGACGCGACGAATGGATTTTTCTCATGCCAAATACTAAGGCATAATATAAGGATGCTTACATAAATTTTTGGATGTCCGGATGTATTCAGAACGTAAGTTATGCGCGAAAGTGCAAACTTGTGCACTTTTTGACACTTTTAGTCCCTGAATGATCCGAAAGTTTGTTTTAGCATACCAAACCCCTCAAAGCCTATTTATAAGCTATGTAAAGGACGTTTATGGTACGTTTAACTTATGGACATGTTCCGGAATGTTCGTTACAGTTCAAATTGGCATACTTTCGCAGTTTGTCAAGTTTAGTCCCTGTAAGCGAATTAACTTGTTTTTGCCATACCAAAGCCTTCAAAACTTATTTCTAAGTTATGTAAAGGTTATTTAAGGTATGTTGAGTATATGTTGATGTTCCGGAGTATTTGTCGCATTAAACTGAGTATATTTACGCATCAGTTTGCGTATAATTCTCCAGAAAGCGATGTAGAGTTTGAAATTGGACAAAAGTCAAAACATGAAAAATGTAAAACACAACCAAACAAACATTGGGTTAAAATAACATTGTTTTATTGATATCTGAACTGTTCACAATGATTACAAGCACAAATGTTACAGTCTCCCCTACTTGTGGAAATTTCATCCCGAAATTTATTTAGAGGAAACCCGTGGAAAAAGATGCGGATATTTTGCCTTCATTTGATCTTCGTGTTCCCAAGTAAACTCGGGTCCACGCTTAGATTCCCAACGAACCTTGACCAAAGGAATGCGCTTGCGTTTAAGCCACTTGACTTCACGTTCCATGATTTCCACCGGTTTCTCAACAAATTTCAGTGTTTTATCAACACGAATTTCGTCAAGCGGTATGTGGAGGTTATCATCAGCCAAACACCTCTTGAGATTGGACACGTGAAAAGTTGGATGAACATTTCCAAGTTCAGGAGGTAACTCAAGTCTGTAGGCTACCTTACCGATTCTTTTGACGATCTTGAATGGTCCAACGTATCTAGGTGCAAGTTTTCCTTTCTTTCCGAATCTGATCACACCTTTCCAAGGTGAGACCTTAAGTAATACTCGATCACCGACTTGAAAATCCAAGGGCTTGCGTTTTAGGTCCGCGTAACTCTTTTGACGGCTTCTAGCTGTCTGAAGGTTATCACGAACTTTCTTTACCTTATCTGTTGTCTCTAAAATGAGGGCAGGTCCAGTAAGTTGAGCCTCGCCAATCTCATTCCAGCAGACTGGTGAACGACATCTTCGACCATAGAGAGCCTCGAAAGGAGCCATGTTGATGCTGGAGTGATAACTGTTGTTGTAGGAGAATTCAATCAATGGAAGATGTGAATCCCAACTACCACCAAAATCGATCACACAAGCTCTAAGCATATCCTCTAGTGTCTGGATTGCTCTTTCAGATTGACCATCCGTTTGCGGATGATAGGCTGTGCTCAGATTAAGTTGGGACCCCATAGCAGATAGCATGGTTCTCCAAAAATGAGAAGTGAAACGAGCATCTCTGTCAGAAATGATGTTCAAAGGAACACCATGTCGAGCTACAATTTCATCTACATATATTTGAGCGAGTTTGTCAGCAGAAAAATCCTCACGGATTGGCAAGAAATGCGCTGACTTTGTAAGACGATCAACGACTACCCAGATGGCATCGTGACCTTTCTTTGTGCGCAGGAGTTTGGTAATGAGATCTATAGTAATGTTTTCCCATTTCCAAACTGGGATCTCTGGTTGCTCCAATAATCCGGAAGGACGCTGATGTTCAGCCTTAACCTTAAGACAAGTAAGGCATTTTGATACATATAAGGCAATGTCTTTCTTCATACCAGGCCACCAATACTGAATACGAAGATCCTTATACATCTTATCAGAGCAAGGATGAATAGAATAACGAGACTTATGGGCTTCATCCATAAGCAAGGTACGAAGATTATCTTGGCTTGGGACCCACAAACGGTCCATGAAGTAATACGATCCATTGTCCTTCAGTTCTAGAGCAGGAGTTATGTGATAAGGAAATTCTTTATCCATCAAACCTTGCGAAACACAAGATTGTTGAGCCTGAGAAATACGGGCTTGGATATCGGATTGAGCTTGAATAACAGATTGGACACGTACACAATGAAGCTTAGTACGTTCCTTGCGACTCAAAGCATCGGCTACGACATTCGCCTTACCAGGATGGTAACGAATCTCACAGTCATAGTCGTTTAGAAGTTCAACCCAACGTCGCTGCCTCATGTTGAGCTCTTTCTGATTGAAGATATGTTGAAGACTTTTGTGGTCTGTGAAAACCACACATTTTGTACCGTACAAATAGTGTCTCCAGATTTTAAGAGCGAAGACAACTACACCCAACTCCAGATCATGAGTGGTGTAGTTCTTCTCATGTATCTTCAACTGCCTTGATGCGTATGCTATGACTTTGTTTCTTTGCATCAGGACGCAGCCAAGACCTAATTTAGACGCATCGCAATAAACGACGAAATCATCATTGCCCTCGGGCAAAGTTAGGACAGGCGCGTCACAAAGTTTCTGCTTCAAGTGTTGAAAAGCTTCCTCTTGCTTGAATCCCCAATCAAAGGGTTTGTTCTTCTGAGTTAGAGCAGTTAGCGGAACTGCAATCTTTGAGAAGTTTTCAATGAAGCGGCGGTAATAACCCGCCAGACCAAGAAAAGAACGAACTTCAGTAGGAGTAGTAGGCGTATCCCAATCCTTGATCGCACTGATCTTGGAGGGATCCACATGAATACCTTGTTCGTTGACAATGTGTCCTAAGAATTGAACCTCTTTAAGCCAGAATTCACACTTGGAGAATTTGGCGAAAAGCTGCTCTTTCTTTAGGAGTTCCAACGTAAGACGAAGGTGTTGCTCATGATCAGCTCGCGTCTTAGAATATATCAAGATGTCATCAATGAAAACGATGATGAACTTATCCAAATAAGGCTTGCAGACCCTATTCATCAAGTCCATGAAAACAGCAGGAGCATTAGTCAAACCGAATGGCATGACTGTGAACTCATAATGCCCATAGCGAGTGCGGAACGCTGTCTTGGGAATATCTTCTTCATGCACACGGAGTTGATGATATCCAGATCGCAGATCAATCTTTGAAAAATAAGAAGCGCCTTGCAATTGATCAATGAGATCATCAATGCGAGGTAGGGGATATCGATTCTTGATGGTAAGCTTGTTAAGCTCACGATAATCGATACACATCCTAAAGGATCCATCCTTCTTCTTGACAAAGAGAACGGGAGCACCCCAAGGTGAAAAGCTAGGACGGATAAAACCTTTGTCAGAGAGCTCCTGAAGCTGCTTAGATAATTCTTGCATCTCAGACGGTGCAAGATGGTATGGAGCTCTGGCAATGGGATTTGCACCAGGTACGAGATCAATACGGAACTCGACTTGGCGTGCTGGAGGTAGACCAGGTAACTCTTCAGGAAAAACTTCAAAATAATCCCGAACGACAGGAATATCTGAAATAGACTTACCCTTGCCTTTATCTGCTGTAACATGTGCTAAGAAAGCCACATAGTTCTTCCGTAGATACTTCCGAGCTTTAAAACAAGACATGAGTTTGAGACCACTAGCAGGTTTCTCACCACGAACCTGTAGGATCTCACCTGACGAAAGCGGCATGCGAATGATCTTCTCAAAACAAACTATCTCTGCGCGATACTTGGCTAACCAATCCATACCCACAATAATGTTGAAGCTTCCAAGTTGCATTGGCGTGAGGTCAATAGGAAAAATATGGTCGTTAAGGTTCAACTGGCAGTTGCGGAGAACAGATTCAAGAATGATGGGTTTACCATTAGCAACCTCTACTGTCAAAGGTTTACCTAGTTTCGTTCTAGACACGCGAAGCATTGGCTCAAAAGACAATGACACAAAACTCTTGTCGGCACCCGAATCAAAAAGAACAAATGCAGGCTGATTATTAATAAAGAACGTACCGTTCACCACTTCATTGTCTGCTTGTGCCTCTTGAGCATTCATGTTGAAGACTCGCCCTCGAGCCTGAGCCTGATTCTGGTTTGCATTCTGGTTTGCTAGCCTTGGGCACCGGTTTCTGTAGTGGGTCAGATCCCCATAGTTATAACAAGCACCTGGTAGGTAGTTTGGTCGTGCAGCCTGACCCTGTTGCTGAGCAGGAGGCTGAGCTACTTGTTGAGCCAGGTTCTGAACTGCGCGATTTTGAGCAAACCGACAAACATCGGCAAGATGACCTGACTTCCCACAGTTAGTATAGAAACGGCACTGATGTTGCGGCTGATGGTGGCTGTTGCATCGATTGCACAAAGGTGCACTTCCTGAATAGGGCTTCTTTGCTGGAGGCTGTGCGGGTTGGTTGGGAGCTGCCTGGTTAACCTGGGCAGTGACCGCAAAATTTTGGGAAGCCTTACGCTTCCTTGACCCCCTTGAGGAACCAGAATCCCTTCCTTTCTTGTTTTGATTTTTCTTGCTATCTTCCTTGTCAGACGACTGTTTCTTGCCCTTGTCACCCTTCCTGTGTAATTTATTCTTCCGAATCTGCGACTCAGTCAATGTCGCTGATAACTCGATTGCCTGACGGAGTGTGGTAGGGTTGCTACCAGTGATAATGTCTTGTACCGAGTTAGGTAGGTCGTCGATGTATCTTTCGATAGCCTTGTCGAGTGGGGCGACCATAGTTGGGCAAAGCAGACTCAACTCCTCAAACCTATCAGTATATGCCCTGTGCTCGCCACTATCTTGCTTCAAATCATCAAACTCTTTCTCCAACGCTCGTTGCTCATGACGAGGACAAAACTCCCTCATCATAAGAGCTCGGAGTTCAGACCACGTCTGTGCTAGAGCAACTTCTGCACCACGGTCTCTCATTACCCCATTCCACCATGTGAGAGCTCTCTTTTGAAACACGCTCGAAGAGAACTCGACCTTGCGATTATCTGGACACTGCACGTGGCGAAAAGTATTCTCGATGCTCTCGAACCATTGAAGAAGCCCAGTTGCTCCCTCAGAACCACTAAACTTGAGTGGTTTAGTCGAGTTAAAATTCTTGAAATTGCATGTACCATTGTTGTTGTTGTTGGCTTGGTTCCATTGAGCAAAGAGATTTGGGAATTGAGCAGCCATCTGCTGCGCAATAATTTCTGCCAGCTCGGCAGTTGCTATCTGGTGTTCGCGTCGAGGAGGCATTCTAAAAGTGGAAAAACATGAAAGGAAACGAGTGAGATGATTGGATGAAGAGAATGAGATGAAACAGAATCAACAAAAGCAAAGATGGCGGTTACGCATCGTAAAGCAAACAAGCGACACGAAATGTCTAGTCAAAGTAAGTGGGTCAAAAATAATGTATCGCGAAGACATGTTCGCATATAAGTGAACACTCACCCCAAGAGTTCCCAGGTAAGAGTGACTGGTCCGATTATGTGGATTTGTATGAACACTCTAGCCTTAGACAGAAAACTCAGGGTACAGGCATTCACTCTTCCAGTTCGCACGTGTTCACACTATTAAAACCCGAAAACCTTGACGAGACTTTTGAAAATTCAAAGGGGTTCAAAACCATATAACAGAGGGTTCAAAACCTAGTAATCAATCATCCTAGAATAGATGATTAATTTTCAAAGCGGATTCGGAATCGAAATTCTCGTTGTTGTCATCACCTAAGGATAAGTGAAGTGCATGTTTTAAAATCTAAACACAAGATAACTTGTTTTAGGGTCCTAGAAAGTTATAGTCTAAGTCAAAGCATTACTAATAACCTAATTCCCTATAACCAATGGCTCTGATACCAACTCTTCTGTCACACCCTGGCCGCGTATAACATGCAACCGCGGCGGAAACGCCGGGGAGTGTTGGGACAAAATTAATTGTTTCATAACCATGGAAACCAAAGTTACATTTTATTTATTTAACAAGCGTAATACATTGTCTTAAATAGGAAAACAAAGAGTTCGCGACAAAATTAAACTAGTCTATCTTCATTTTTAGTCTCTAAGGCACAGGTCCGCCCTAGTGTCATGATCATCATCCTATGGAATAGCTCCTGAAAACACATGTGAAAGTAGGTACGTCAGCATAAAAATGCCTGTGAGATACATAGGTTTTGTGAAAATGGGATTCATGACTTGAGTTTAAAGAAATGTTTAATAACAGTCAGTCATGAACCTTGTAATTTGTCTTGCTTTGTAAACCATTTGAAAAATGATAATATCAGATGATATGTATAGATAAGTGTAAGGTTAAACGAGTAACCAAGTAAAATGAGTTGAATAAGATAAGTTGTTTGTAAAAATAATGTCTTGTGAAGAGTATGTTATTTGTGTAAAATGTAATGTGTCTAAACTGAAATGACTTAGATAACGCTACGATATGTAATATTATACAAGCATTTATATATAGGAAGTACCAGCGGCGTATCCACCATATTTGTATCATATTACATACGCCACGTTACTCCAACCATTTACCCAAACCAACCACCATGTAAATTGTTCATGTATAAATCAATTGTCAAGTGTTATTGTGTAAACCATATCGAAATGTCTATGTTCAATGTAAACCACCAAGTATGTATATCAATGTCAAAATGTTTATGTTTAATGTAGATCATGTAATGTGTACCCAAAATATATCTTGTATGGTAAGTGAGATGTATCAACTAAACCATATGTAAAATGCACAAAACAAGGTGTTGAAGTAAAACATGGTTTAAATCAACGTTATGTTTTGTGGAACAATGCATGCTCTACTGATATAAACATTTATGCGGTATTGTGAAAATGCATACATCCAAGCCTTGAGACTGTGGCGATAAACCCTTAAACAAATTAAAGGTTTATCTAAGTTATTGATGTGTGTAAAATGCAACATATAAATCACATCAATTAAGGCATAAAACTAACCTTTTTAAGTACTAATGTTGGAAAAAGAGTGTTTTTGTCTTCCTTTTGTATTTTCAGGATGAAATGAGCTCAAAATCACAAAAGAAGCAAAAAGACAACTAATTCTAGCATAAATACAAGAAAAGGAACAAAAGTAGACTGCCCGGACCCTCAACGGCACCTCCCAAGGCAAAGGAGAAGAAACAGAGTCTGAACACGCCCCGTGTCCAGCGAACACGGGGGCGTGCCCAGGAAGCAGCAGAAAAGACAAACCAGTAGAAGCTTCCATTGCCCACCACGGGGCCGTGTCCAGCGGGCACGGGGGCGTGGTGAAAGTACAGCAGGCGCATTAATTGTAATTCGCAATTACAATTAATGAAGAGAGAGAATGTCAGACGGGCACGGGGCCGTGTCCAGCCTTCTGTTCAGCCTATAAATAGAGGAGCTTGGCTTCATTTTCTCTCATCCCTTGGCACACCACCTCTCTCACACCTCATACACCACCCACCACCACCATAACACCATCATCCACCACCATCATCCATTGTCCATCGTAGAGTGTGTGAGTCGTCTCGGGATCCAAGATTGATCGTAAGAGTTCTTGACAATCAAGGCCATGTTTGCCTAAGTCTCTTACATCACTTGGTGACGACAAGTGTTTAGTATAATACTTTTTATTTTTAATCTTTTGCACTTTTTATTTGGTTTTGTATTAATGACTTTAATAACTAGTTACTTATGTTGAAGGTGATCTTTCCTTATCGTTTGTCCGTGGTGTCTTGGCATTATTTTACTGTCTATATAAAATAAAAGATTTTCACCATTCATATCTCCACGGTCTATATGGAGGTATGTTGGCTACCTGGTCGGGGGTTAAGGGAACGGTTTGGTAAGGGTCTTGCCCTTGTTCAGCGTTTAGAGGTCCTGCTTGGGACCTGGGTCAAATTTAGTAGGATCTCCTTCAATGCCCATAGGTATTGGATGGCGGGGATCCAAACTCTTTGACCCCCTCATAAGTTAACTACTATTAATATTATAACCCGGCTATTTAGGACTGTATCCCTGCTGACTCAGACTACTTAGCCGAGGGTAACGTCACCGCCAAAAGCGGGGCCTACCACAATTTGCATTAATAACTTAATTCATTATCTTTCAATAATCCGACCCTTTAGGATTGTATCCTTGCTGACTCAAACTACTGGGTTGAGGGTAACGTCGCCTTCAAAAGAGGGGCCTACTACAATAACTAAGATAATCTCTTAAACAAGTGCAAAAGTGCGAAAATAATCAAAGGTTATACTAATACACGTGTCGGATCCAAGTGATTCATCTTGTCTATCTGTTTTTATTTTATTTTTATTTTCAGCATTTAGTTAGTTTAAAACATTTTTCTAACTTTTTGATTTGGTTAGACGTTGAGGATAAACCGGTATTAAAAGCTCTTGTCTCCTTGGACGACCTCGGTATCTTACCAACACTATACTACGTCCACGATGGGTGCACTTGCCCATATGTGTGTTTAGTGTTAGTGAATATCGTGTTTTATAAATTTAAAACTTGGCCAAAAGTGTAAAAAGGGCTTAAAAATATATCAAAAATTATACTACACCTAACGCACATCAAGTTTTTGGCGCCGTTGCCGGGGACACAAGGATTTTAAGAAAGCTTAAAATCGACGGCCTAATCAGTTTTTCAAAATCTTTTCAAAACGCGCGCATTTTTTTCTGCATTTTAGTTTAGTTTTGCATTTACAGTAGCCTGAACACGGGGCCGTGCTCACTGAACACGCCCCCGTGCTGCATATTTTTAGAGTAGATACCCAGATACAGAGTCTGAACACGGGGCCGTGCTCACTGAACACGCCCCCGTGCTCAACGTGACCAGTAAATTTAATTAAAACGCCCAGATACAGACCCTGAACACGGGGCCGTGTTCACCCAACACGGGGCCGTGTCCAGCTTCTGTTTCCGTCTTATTTTTGTTTTCTGGTCCCGAGACTCAGTTGTGGTCTGTTGAGTGATTCTTATGGATCAATACTCAAGAGGTTACAACTACACCTATGATGAGGATGATTATAGGGGTAATTATTGCACTAATTGTCGTAACGCACGCTCGGTTCAATATAATAACTCATATCAACCATCCAATTCATACAACCATTATGAGGAGCCCAGGTACGAGCCATCAACTTCATACACATCCTATGAAGACCAAAGGTATGAACCTACTCCCTCATACTCATATTTTGATGAACCAAGGTATGAGCCTTCATACTCATACTTTGAAGATTCAAGATATGAGCCACCACCTTCATACTCTTATTATGAGGAACCATGGCGTGAACAACCCACCTCATATGAGTACTATGAAGAACAAAGTTTCGACCCTTATCCATCATATACTTATAATGAAGAACAATGGTGTGAACCATCTACTTCATATGAGAATTATGAGGAACCAAGGATCGAACAACCGGATTCAAGCTTTGAGGATCCAAATTCTTTTTCTCTCACCGAAGTAACTAATAGGATATTGGAAAAACTTAAAACTATCGAACGTTATATAAAAGAATCTCGCGCAAGAGAAGAGCTAAAAAATGATAATAACGTAGAGATAGTTGAAAGTATAAAAATGGAAGAACAAGAAAGTGAAAAACCGACACATGAGTTAAACAACGAAAAATGTGAGTCCAATAATGTTAAAATTCAAGAAGAGTCTAATTTTGAAAAAATTAATCTCTTGTCACCTACTTTCGAAAATCATTGTTTAATAACCCCTCATGCCAAGTTTTTAAAAGAGTTAAACACTAGTGCTAAAATCAAAGACTTAGTAAGTGTTAAGTTAACTAATGATCAAACCTCGCTAATAAAAGAAGATCCTTTTGAAATTAACATTACACCGGTTCCATGTTTCTTTCAAAATTCATTTATTAGCAATATCACCATCGATAAAGATCTTTGTGTTAACATAATGCCTAACTACATTCTTGAAAAATTAAGTGTTAGTGATTTTACTCCACTTCAAATACCCATTTTTCTATCCAATCGGAAAGTAATGAAATCAATCGGTGTAGTTGAAGATGTTTTGGTTCAAACAAATCAAATGGTAATCCCAACCGACTTCGTCATCCTAGATGACGCCCCCTTAGTCTTAGGAAAACCTTTTGTACAAACTCATAGAGCTTTGAAAAACCGGAAATTCAACAATCTACCTCTTCAATTAGGGGCATTCAAAAGGAGCATAGATCTTGAGCGTTCAATGAAATATCCTTTTGGCAACAATGACCCCCTAATTGAAGATGAAGCTGAACCACCCGATACAACCAACGAAGAGGACCACTTTGTCGAAGAAGAGATAGCCATAGAACAAACCTTTAAGGTTCTTAATCTAGATGAGCCACAAAATAAGGTGTCTTCTAAAGACCCACCCATTGAGCTCAAAGAACTTCCTAAAGGTTTGGAATATGCTTTTCTAGGCAAAGAAGGTAGTTTACCCGTAATTATTTCATCTAAATTAAGTAATATAGAAAAAGAGAAATTAGTTAACCTACTTAAAAACACAAAAACGCGATCGCTTGGAAGCTTGTAGATATTAAAGGAATAAGCCCTTCCATGTGCACGCATAAAATTTTAATGAATGATGACTACAAAACGGTAATTCAACCACAATGAAGAGTGAACCCCAATGTTCAAGAAGTGGTTAAGAATGAAGTCATCAAACTACTCGACGCCGGACTAATCTACCCTATCTCCGATAGCCTGTGGGTAAGTCCCGTTCAAGTAGTCCCAAAGAAAGGAGGTATGACGGTAATAACTAACGAGAAAAATGAATTAATACCAACGAGAACCGTCACAGGATGGAGAGTTTGTATACATTATAGGCGATTAAATGAAGCGACAAGGAAAGACCACTTTCCTTTGCCCTTCATTGATCAAATGTTAGAAAGATTATCCGGTCATAAATTTTATTGTTTCTTAGATGGTTTTTCAGGTTACTTTCAAATACCGATAGCACCAGAAGACCAAGAGAAAACAACTTTCACATGTCCCTACGGAACTTTTGCATATCGACGCATGCCATTCGGTCTATGTAATGCGCCTGCAACATTCCAACGTTGTATGGTCGCCATTTTCCATGATATGATCGAAAAGACAATGGAAGTCTTCATGGATGACTTTTCCATCTTTGGAGACTCATATGACCAATGCCTCGATAATCTTGAACGAATGCTATCCCGATGTGAGGAAACTAACCTCGCCCTTAACTGGGAAAAATGCCATTTCATGGTAACAGAGGGAATAGTACTCGGTCACAAAATCTCAAGCGAAGGAATGGAAGTTGATCGAGCAAAAATAGAGACTATTTCTCGATTACCTCCTCCATCCTCCGTGCGAGCAATCAGAAGTTTCCTAGGACATGCCGGATTTTATAGAAGGTTTATCAAAGACTTTTCAAAAATTTCAAGACCTCTAACAAAATTACTTGAAAAAGATGCACCCTTCATCTTTGACAAGGAATGCAATCAAGCATTTCTAACCCTCAAGGAAATGCTAGTCAATGCACCTATCATGATAGCGCCAGATTGGAAATTTCTTTTCGAAATCATGTGCGATGCAAGTGACTTTGCTGTTGGAGCAGTCTTGGGACAAAGAAAAGAAAAGCATTTCCACCCAATTTATTATGCTAGTAAAACTCTTAATGACGCACAAGAAAATTATACAACTACAGAAAAAGAATTACTAGCAGTGGTATTTGCTTTTGATAAATTTCGATCTTATCTTGTTCTTTCTAAAACAGTAGTCTATACAGACCATGCAGCCATCAGGTACCTCTTCAAGAAGCAAGACGCAAAACCCCGTTTGATCAGATGGATTCTACTCCTCCAAGAATTCGACATCGAAATCAAGGACAAAAGAGGAGCAGAAAACACTGCTGCAGATCATCTCTCGCGCTTAGAAGACCCAGCTTTGGAGACAACCAGAGACGAGCAAATCAACGAGAAATTTCCCACGGAATCCTTGGAAATGATGGAAAGTAGACAAGAACCATGGTATGCCGACTACGCTAATTTCTTAGCTAGCGGTATAGTCACCAAAGGATGGCCACATCATCAAAGAAAGAAATTCTTTGCTGATGTAAAGCATTACTTTTGGGAAGAACCCTATCTTTTCAAAATGTGTGCCGACCAGCTCATCCGAAGGTGTGTCCATGGTAATGAAGCACGAAGAATTTTCCGTCATTGTCATGAAGGTCCATACGGAGGACATCATGGTGCCACAAGTACCGCACGAAAGGTATTTGATTCGGGATTTTACTGGCCGACCATTTACAAGGATGCACAAAACCTTGTGAAGACATGTGATGCCTGCCAGAGATCAGGTAATATCTCTTCCAAAAACGAAATGCCTCAAAATGGCATTCTCGTCTGTGAAATCTTTGATGTGTGGGGACTCGATTTCATGGGACCTTTCCCACCTTCAAAGGGAAACAAATATATACTTGTGGCAGTCGATTACTTGTCTAAATGGGCGGAGGCCGAGGCTCTTCCAACAAATGATGGAAGAGTAGTGGTAAAATTTCTGAAAAAGCTGTTCTCTCGTTTCGGGACACCAAAGGCTTTAATAAGTGATAGAGGTACCCATTTTTGCAATCATCAACTCGAAAAAATATTAACAAGGTATGGGGTCTATCACCGGGTCTCAACAGCATATCACCCTCAAACAAATGGGCAAGCCGAAGTGACTAATCGAGGTTTAAAACGAATACTTGAAAAAACCGTAGGAATAAATAAAAAAGAATGGGCCGACAAGTTAGACGACGCTTTATGGGCTTTTCGAACTGCTTATAAAACCACTATAGGCACAACCCCATATAAACTCGTCTATGGAAAAAGTTGTCACTTGCCAGTAGAAATAGCTCACAAAGCCTACTGGGCAATAAAAAACGTAAACTTAGATTTAGAAAATGCAGGTAAAAATCGATTTTGTCAAATAAATGAATTAGACGAGCTAAGGAATTATGCATATTCTAACTCCGAAATTTATAAAGAAAGAATGAAAAATTTACATGATAAATATATTAAATCTAATGAATTTCGGGTTGGAGATCAAGTTCTATTGTTTAATTCACGACTTCGATTATTTCCTGGTAAGCTAAAATCTAGGTGGTCAGGACCTTTTTCTGTCACCCATGTTTTTACACACGGTGCAGTAGAGATTAAAACTCGAAATGGGACACCATTTAAAGTCAATGGCCAACGGCTGAAACTCTACCGAGGATCCATTGAGGATGAGGAAGAGGAGATCTCACTTCAAACGGTTAACGAATAAACTCATACCCGACATGTTTCAGGTAAGTGTACGTTTAAAAACCGGTAAATCTTCTAGCCATTTTTCGGAAATAAGGGGCATGCACACGAGCACATATAAAAAAAAATTCAAAAACTTTGCCCGGCACGGGGCCGTGTCCGCTGGACACGGGGCCGTGTCGAGGCGACTGTCGGGATAAAACCCTCTTTTCCTATCAGTTACACCATTCCACACGCCCCGTTTAGCCGAAAACTCTCTGGTTTGAGGCAATTTTCTGCAGTTTTTCAACGTCACCACCGAATCTAACAACGTCAAGGTATGATTCTATCCTCCTTAGTAGTTAGATTAGTTACTTGCATGTAGTTAAAACATCAAAAATTGGGGAAAAATCTAGGGTTCTTCATGTTCATCCGGATCGAACTCAAAATTTTTGATGAAATTTGCTAGTAGTAGTTTAGAGTAGAGTAATAGAAAGTAAATAGACAAGTATTGTTGACAGATTCGTTCGATTTCCAACTAAAACCCCAAACCCTTGTTCTTGAACCGAAAAACACGAAATTGAAAGGGTAAACGGTTTGTTTTGGGAAAAATGACACTTAGGGTTTCATTTTCGGGGGAAACCGCTACTATTGGGCTAAAAATTTTCAGGTTTTCGAAACCGGGACGAAAAATGGAATTTTTGGGTTACAGACGCCTGGACACGGGGCCGTGTCCGCTGAACACGGGGCCGTGTCCAGCCCACTGTTTGCAGTTTCACTCTGATTTTCCTTGTTTCGTACTAATTTTTTTATGTATTCTTTTCAGATGTCGAAATTCACAAGGTTTAATGCAAATGAACTGGACGCTAGGGCACGGTACGAGGTTCTACAAACAAGACCGGAAGAGTACCCAAGGCGGGCGTGTACTGATTTGCTAACCATGGTGAATCAACTTGACCGCTTCAACAACATTGTGAGGGGTTCACTGCATGTCGCATTGACCACCCGACTACGGTCGGTACATCAATGCACGATGGAGTTCTACAGCACCTTCATTTTCAACTCGAGGCGCGAACCGTTTGACCATGAGGCGGTCGAATTTCGATGTGGAGGGACCACGTTTAGAACCTCCATGGCACAGTTTGGAGCCATCATTGGGCTATATAGTGAAGAGGAAGCGGGGAATGAAGAGAATACTGGGGGATTACGAGACTTGGATGCAACTGAACGCCAAGCCGCATGGGCTCAAATAGGTGAAGGAATCTACAACCCGAGCAGCACCAAAAGCACCAAACTGAGGGACCCGCTATACCGATACATCCACAGGCTCCTCACGTACTCGCTGAACCAACGCCATGACAGTAGTGGCGTTGTTGGGTTGAAAGATTTGGTTGTCCTTCACTGCATCCACAACCAGAAGCCTCTCGATGTTGCTTACCTCCTACTGCGAAACATGCACCTAAACCGCCTTGCTCATGCTCCTACACCAATCTTCTTCGGAGGATGGGTGTACCGTCTTTTCAAGCACTTCACGAATATCCCAAGGTCCTTCGAAAGGAGTCCATGGTCGGGACGGGTCGATTACCACATTTGCCGAGCCATGAACTTGCTTTATGAAGCGGAGGATGGGACGGTGAGCTTTCAGAGGACGCAAGGCTATGCATGGAACCCGCAGGAGGCTCTAGTTCTTCATGCACCGCCTCCCCATTTTCAGTACCCACCCCAAGGCGATCCGGGTCAATCCTCCTCTCAAGGAGGCGGTTTTCCTAACTTTCAAAGTTTACATGATCTTTTGCAGGAAAACCTTATGTGCACCAGGAACACCTACAATCTCGCCAACAACACATACCACCGGGTTGGAGCTATCGAGCGCAACATTAGCGATATACAAGATGATATCGGTAGCATCCGGGAGTACATGGCGAGGCATGGGGGTGGAGATGATGGTAGTGATGAAGACATGGAGTAGGAGGCTTGAAGGAACAAGGGGCTAGTTGGTGATGAGCCCACAGGTTTAAGTGCCCTTCTATCTATCAAACAATTCATGGCCTGCGTGCCATTTGTCGAACAATTTACTTTCTCTAACTACTTTTTATCTTTGTTTTATTTTTACTTTATGTTTGGATGATGCTTGACGATGGTAATTTAGGATGGTTTGTGCTTGTTTGGTTGGTATTTAGTGTTTAAACAGGTGCAATGCGAGGGTTAGAGTGCTAAACATTAGCACTTGCAGCCCTATGATGGAGAAACCGGGAGACAAAACCTATTTTTCAGGCTAACAGATTGTCCACACGGGGACGTGTCCAGCCGACACGCCCCCGTTTTCATCTCCCAGACCTGCTGTTTGGTTACTGACCAGCAAATTTTTGCCAGACACGTGGCCGTGTTCAGCCAACACGCCCCCGTGTTCAGCTTCTGTAAGTTTTCGTCACTGGCAGTTCACCACGGGGCCGTGTCCAATGGACACGGGGCCGTGCCCAGACTGCCAGTAACAAAATTCTTTGCTTTTTAACATGCTTTTACACATTCTAATCAACCAAAAACTTTATTTTTGGACACATTGAGGACAATGTGTAATTTAAGTGTGTGGGGGGGGGGGATGCTAAAACCTTGAAATTTTGCAAAATCCTAAACACAAGCCTTACACAAAACTCTATTGGAACCGCTAAACACCCCAAATTTTTTCAAAAACTTTTTTTTATTTATTTACTTGTCTTAGTTTAAGTTGGGAATAACAAGTTCTAAAAAGGTTATATTTTTACAAGTTTACAACCGATAGCGTCGTGATAAAAAGAACCAACATAAGAAAATTATGAAACGGCATGACAAGCTTAGTTAAAAATTCGATTATATATACTTGGTCACATAAAAACCCATTCCCACAAAAGTGAGTTTTGAGCCTTTATTGAGCATAAAAATATACATATTTAGACTAAATGCTCATTTTTCGTTTCTTGTGTGAATAGCCGCTTGGTTCTTACAAATCTAGAACTTGCCACGACGATACATTCCCGGTCCTTACCAACTTAAACCCAAGTAAGTAAATGATGGAGGCATTAGGACTAACCATTTTTCTTTCAAAACCATTATTTTTCATTTTTTTTTACCTACCCAAAATCCCCCTAGATAGCCCCTTTGAGCCTAAACCTTTCATTTCATTACCCCAAAACCCTTTTTACCCACCAAAAACCTTTTTATTTTTCACCCTTTATTTTAGTAACAAGCTCGCTTTTTCGTAAACTCACCTTTTTATGTGACGATGAAAAAAAAATGATGATGAAGTCAAAAACAAACAAAAGCTATAAAAAAGCTTGTTTGGAGAAATACTTCAAAATAAAAAGTCACTAAAAACAAGGTATTTCACGAAAACCGACGCTTGTTACGATTTTCGCCCTTTTTACTAACCACTAACTACTAACCCAACCACCCACCTTTAACCCAAGCCTAACCCTTCACCCCAAAAGCCCTCTTGATATTTACAAAGGTAAAAAATTAAAAAGGAGGAGGATTGATTGCTTGGCAAGCCTATGGAAGGCGTAAGTTCCATGCCGCTCTCGAGTGATTCACTAAAAATATACACCTTCGGCCGAGTGTTGAGTGATCTCCCGTGAGGTATGTGAACTTTTATATAAATGGAATTTTAATAAGGCATGCTATGCCCAAATAAGTAATTTATCTTATGAAAAGTTCAAAATAAATCATAACGAATAGGATTGTAAATAAATAAAAATAAAACCTATAAAAACCTTGGATTCCCGACACTCTAGGACAAGCTAAAAAACTTCTCTTCTACCTATTCCATTTGGGAGTGTATGTCACACCCCCAAAATCCACCTGCGGAGTATCACCGCTTGGGAGCGTGACTGACCAGGATCAAGCCACCAATCATATTGAACATGTAATTAATATTAAGTAAAATAAATGTAAACCATCAATCCAATACGATAGGTGTTCAAAACATAACCATAGTTTCAAAGTGTAGCGGAAGCATAGTAAATAATCCAACAATAGTTAATAGTTTTAAATGTCATAAAAGTTTCAACGTAGAAACCACGATCCTTGCCCACAACGACCCGCTTCTCCAGTGCAAGCTCCAGGTACCTAACGATCTGCAAGGCATGTAACAGAATGATCAACAAACTAGTTGAGCGAGTTCACAGAAAGTAAATGCGTAATAGTAAGTTCTTTTGTAACAGGTGGCTCTACTGGGCCGATTGTATGTTCTATTGGTGGTGGTGTTCCACGTTATTGGTGGTGGTGTTCCACGTTATTGGTGGTGGTGTTCCACGTTATTGGTGGTGGTGTTCCACGTTATTGGTGGTGGTGTTCCACGTTATTGGTGGTGGTGTTCCACGTTGTATAACCACTAGACTACTCGTAACTATAGGTATCCTTCACAACCGAGGATAGTGATCAGTATAAGTATCCTTCACATCCGAGGATAGTGATCAGTATAAGTATCCTTCACATCCGAGGATAGTAATGTGGTAGTCTAGTCATAGTGTCAATAGTGTATCTAATCAACCTTTCAATCCCATTCCCAACACCCCGGGAATCCCATGCCTTGGTAAGAGTGTGAACTCACCTTGGTTTGCTCGGTATGCTATGTTATGCACTCACAAGTAATTAATCAAATCCTTGAATGATTCTAGAGGAGTAGGGTGATCAAACTCGTGATGATTATCTTGGTGATGATGATGGTGATGATTGCTAGAGCCCAAGAAATGAGAGTACGTTCTTTGGTTTTGGTGAAAGTGATTAGTGAATGATTAGAGAGGGGATTAGGGTTTTAAGTATAATCAAATTCACTAATGGCTCTCTACACCCCTAACTAATATAATTTACAATAGTACACCATCTCATAACTATTTCATAATTCCACCACCAAGTTTACACATTTGACAAGTTTCACAAATGACAAACAACTATGCATAATCAAACAATCAAACATATATAATTTCATGGCAATCAATACATGATCGTGCAATAAATACGAAATAGAAATCTTGGAAATTTGAGTTGTCACATTATCCCCAACTTAAAAGAAATTTCGTCCCGAAATTTGGTACGCACTCACTGAGGAAGCTAGATAAGTTACATCGTTCACTGGTTTTCCTGGGGTGTCACATCATCCCCCCGTTGATTTGGAATTTCGTCCCGAAATTCAGTAGTAGTAGCTTCAGCCTCAGTAGTGGATGCATTGGTTTCGAATAACTGGGGATACTTTTCTTTCATTTGATCTTCGCGTTCCCAGGTGTACTCTGGGCCACGTTGGGAGTTCCAACGAACTCGAACAAGAGGGATTCTCTTGTGTTTGAGGACCTTAACATCCTGGTCCGTTATTTCAACTGGTTCCTCGACGAACTGCAACCGCTCATCGATAGTGAGTTCCTTAAAAGGAACTATGAGGGTCTCATCTGATAAGCATTTCTTCAGATTCGACACGTGAAATACATTGTGAACTGCACCGAGTTCAGCTGGTAGGTTTAATCTGTAGGCTACTTTGCCAATCTTTTCTAAGATTTCGAATGGTCCGACGTACCGCGGATTCAGTTTACCCCGTTTACCAAAACGTACCACACCCTTCCAGGGTGAAACTTTCAATAAAACCCGGTCTCCGACCTCAAATTCCAAAGGTTTTCTACGCTTGTCCGCGTAGGCTTTCTGACGGTCGCGTGCTGCCGCCATGCGTTGTCGTATCTGCGCAATCTTTTCTGTGGCGTCCACTACAATCTCTGGACCCGTAATCTGGCTATCCCCCACCTCTGCCCAACAGAGAGGTGACCGGCATTTACGTCCGTACAATGCCTCGAATGGAGCGGCTTGAATGCTGGTATGGTAACTGTTATTGTACGAGAACTCCACCAAAGGGAGGTGTTTTTCCCAGCTGTTGCCGAAGTCTATAACGCATGCCCGAAGCATGTCTTCAAGAGTTTGGATCGTTCGTTCAGACTGCCCATCCGTCTGAGGATGATATGCTGTGCTCATGTCTAATCGTGAGCCGAAAGATTTATGCATTGCTTGCCATAGCTCTGACGTGAATCGTGCATCGCGATCCGAAATAATAGAGGTGGGCACTCCGTGCCTCGAAACAACTTCTTTAAGATAGACGTCTGCGAGAGTGGAGAACTTGTCCGTTTCCTTGATCGGCAGGAAGTGTGCAGACTTGGTGAGTCGATCAACGATCACCCAAATAGTGTCATTCCCACGCTGGGATCTAGGTAAGCCCGTAACAAAATCCATGGAAATTTCTTCCCATTTCCATTGCGGTATCTTGGGCTGCTGAAGTAGGCCTGCTGGTTTCTGATATTCAACCTTGACTCTCGCACAGGTTAAGCATTTTCCAACGTACGTAGCGATGTGAGCCTTCATACTAGGCCACCAATAAGTAGTGCTGATGTCGTGGTACATTTTATCCGACCCTGGATGTACCGAATAGCGAGACTTGTGAGCTTCATCCATTACAAGTTCGCGTAAACCGCCATAAAGTGGGACCCAAATACGCCCCGTTACATAGTAGGCGCCGTCTTCCTTTTGTTCCATGCGTTGCCTTGAGCCGCGTAAGGCTTCAGCTTTAACGTTTTCGGGTTTCAGTGCTTCTAACTGAGCAGCTCGTATCTGTGCAGGAAGACTAGACTGAATAGTAAGCTGTAGCGCTCGCACGCGCTTAGGTAGAGTGTCTTTCCGACTGAGGGCATCGGCCACAACATTGGCCTTGCCTGGATGATACTTGATGGCGCATTCGTAGTCGTTCAGAAGTTCAACCCATCTCCGTTGACGCATATTCAAATCCTTTTGCTTAAGAATATGCTCGAGACTCCTGTGATCGGTGTAAATCGTGCACCTGGTACCGTACAGGTAGTGTCGCCATATCTTAAGCGCGAACACAACAGCTCCCAGCTCTAAATCGTGCGTCGTATAATTCCGTTCATGAACCTTGAGTTGCCGAGAGGCGTATGCAATAACTTTATCCCGCTGCATCAATACGCAACCAAGCCCCTGTATCGATGCGTCACAATAAACCACGAAGTCATCCGTGCCCTCTGGCAATGAGAGGATAGGTGCGCTGCAAAGCCTATCCTTTAAGTACTGAAAAGCTGTCTCTTGCGTATTACCCCATCTGTAAACGACACCTTTCTGTGTTAACATAGTAAGTGGTTGCGCGATCTTGGAGAAGTCTTTAATAAATCGCCTGTAGTAACCCGCCAAACCCAAGAATTGGCGTATTTCTGTCGGTGTACGCGGTGCTGGCCAGTTTCTGATCGAATCAACCTTGGATGGATCAACATGAATCCCATCCTTGTTCACCACATGGCCTAAGAAGTGGACTTCACGAAGCCAGAAGTCGCATTTAGAAAACTTTGCGTACAGTTGCTCCTTCCGAAGAAGTTCCAAGATAAGACGTAGATGCTGCTCGTGTTCCTCCTGACTCTTGGAGTAGATCAGAATGTCGTCGATGAAGACAATGACGAACTTGTCAAGATAAGGTTTGCACACCCTGTTCATAAGATCCATGAAGACTGCAGGCGCGTTCGTAAGCCCGAATGGCATGACAAGAAACTCGTAATAACCGTAGCGAGTTCTGAAAGCGGTTTTGGAGACGTCCTCATCCCGGACTCTCAGCTGATGATACCCTGACCTTAAATCAATCTTGGAATAGTAACACGACCCTTGCAACTGGTCGAATAGGTCATCTATGCGCGGAAGGGGATAACGGTTCTTCACCGTCACCTTATTGAGTTCGCGGTAGTCAATGCACATCCTGAACGTACCGTCTTTCTTCTTCACAAATAACACTGGAGCTCCCCAAGGCGAAGAGCTTGGACGAATAAAGCCCTTTTCCAAGAGCTCTTGTAGCTGCTTCGACAGTTCTTCCAGTTCGGTTGGAGCTAAACGATACGGTGCGCGGGCTATTGGTGCTGCTCCTGGAGCCAATTCAATCTGGAACTCGACTTGTCGATGAGGCGGTAACCCTGGTAAATCTTCAGGAAACACTTGAGGAAAATCACGCACAACTGGTATATCCTCCAGCTTCTTTTCCTTTGCTGATGCGTCAGTAACAAGTGCCAGAATGGCAGTATGTCCCTTTCGTAAACATTTCTGCGCCTTTAAGAAAGAGATGATGCCAACCACAGCACCACTCTTGTCACCTTGTACTTCGAGAGGTTCTTGACTGGAGCGAGGAATACGAATAACTTTTTCTTTGCATAAGATCTCCGCGTGATGTTGGGATAACCAATCCATACCGATGACGACGTCGAAACTACCCAAAACTATGGGTATGAGATCAATCGAGAAAGTCTGACCCGCTAGAACAATACTACAACCCTTGACTACCTGAGCGGCTTCTACACTTTTACCATTGGCTAGTTCTACGACGTGTTTGGTGTCTAGGGGTGTTGGTGTACGTTTTAACAATTTACTCATTTTCAATGACATATAACTTGTATCAGCACCCGAATCAAATAAGACAGTAACATAAATATCGTCGAGAAGAAACTTACCCATAACCACATTGGGATCATTCACTGCATCTCCTCGACCCAACACAAAAGCACGACCACGAGCTTCATTGCCGTTGTTGTTGTTGTTTCCCCCGTTGTTGTTGTTACCATTACCCTGATTGTTGTTATGATTGTTGTTGTTCTGGTTCCTGTTCAACTGAGGGCAATGCCTTTTGAAGTGACCCTCTGCACCGCAATTATAGCACCCCTTGTTGCCCTGTTGCTGATTCTGCTGTGCTGGTAGCTGCTGCTGGTTCTGGTTCGCAGGTCGAGCGCTTCTACAATCTTTGGCCTCATGACCCATCTTGAGGCATCCTTGACAACGAACCTTATTACACTGGCCACTGTGATGTTTGTTGCAGGTGTTACACTTTGGAAGGTTTCCTCGATACCCTCCCTGTCTGTGGCTGCTTGAGGAGTGCTGACTGGGACTCTGGTAACTGTCTGTCTTTCGTTGCTGAGCTTGTGACTGTACTGAAGCTGACCCTTTGCTAGAATCCCCATCCCATTTTCTCTTACTTTCACTGGGAGTAGCATGTGTAGTAGAAGCAGTAGCGGTAGCAGTAGCACTGATACGCTTAGGCAGTTTATTCTGATCCACTGCCTGATCGGTGATGCGATGGGCGAGACGCTGGATTTCCTGGATGTTGTTGAGGTTAGCTGAGGTAACGTGGCTCTGTATTTCTGGTGCCAAACCTTTGAGATACAACTCAATACGCTTGTATGGAGGGTCCACCATAGTTGGACATAACACAGCCAACTCATTTGATCTCTTGGTGTAGGCTTCGATTTCCGAACCAACCATTTTCAAGTTATACAACTCGTCCTCCAACTTGTGAATGTCTTCTCTAGTGCAGTATTCCCTCTTGATCAGTTCCTTGAAATCATTCCAGGGTGTGGCGTTAGCAGCTGCCAACCCTAAGATCTGCACTTGTGCGTTCCACCAAGTGAGCGCAATCCCTTCAAGTGTGCCAGTGGCGAACTTCACCCTGCGAGCCTCAGGGCATTCACACATTTCGAAAACCGACTCGAGCTTTTCAAACCAGTGGAGGAGTCCAACTGCTCCCTCCGTGCCACTGAACGAGCTAGGACGACATTCCATGAAATTCTTGAAGGTGCACCCAGGTTGTTGCTGAGCGGGTTGACCTATTGTGTACGAATAGGGCAAAGTTAAGTACGAGAATTAATGTAGGATCTAAAGATCCTAGTGTCTATACTGCAGGGTATACTACCTGCTTGGGCGGCTGCAACTGCCGCAGCAACGAGAGCCTCTAGCTGGGCTTGAGTCATGGTAATTCGTGCGGCCATTGATCTTCACATCAAAGGCAACATAAGTGAGAAAGGTTCGCGAATAGTGCGATGACAGAAGAGTGTAAGCACATAAGTATTCTCATGCAATGACAAGTTGTGAGCAAAGTAATGTAAGCATACTACGAGCAAAGTTCTATGCAAATTCTAGCATGTAGGCAATAAACATAAACCTTATTACCTAGGAAGTTGAGTCTTGCACGTGGAGCGAAGCGTCGTTGTGGATCGTTGAGAGCACTGTTCTGGTTATAGTCTGGTTTTAATAAAAACGTTTTTCCCATATTAAAACCAAGTTCTCTATAACCAATGGCTCTGATACCAATCTGTCACACCCCCAAAATCCACCTGCGGAGTATCACCGCTTGGGAGCGTGACTGACCAGGATCAAGCCACCAATCATATTGAACATGTAATTAATATTAAGTAAAATAAATGTAAACCATCAATCCAATACGATAGGTGTTCAAAACATAACCATAGTTTCAAAGTGTAGCGGAAGCATAGTAAATAATCCAACAATAGTTAATAGTTTTAAATGTCATAAAAGTTTCAACGTAGAAACCACGATCCTTGCCCACAACGACCCGCTTCTCCAGTGCAAGCTCCAGGTACCTAACGATCTGCAAGGCATGTAACAGAATGATCAACAAACTAGTTGAGCGAGTTCACAGAAAGTAAATGCGTAATAGTAAGTTCTTTTGTAACAGGTGGCTCTACTGGGCCGATTGTATGTTCTATTGGTGGTGGTGTTCCACGTTATTGGTGGTGGTGTTCCACGTTATTGGTGGTGGTGTTCCACGTTATTGGTGGTGGTGTTCCACGTTATTGGTGGTGGTGTTCCACGTTATTGGTGGTGGTGTTCCACGTTGTATAACCACTAGACTACTCGTAACTATAGGTATCCTTCACAACCGAGGATAGTGATCAGTATAAGTATCCTTCACATCCGAGGATAGTGATCAGTATAAGTATCCTTCACATCCGAGGATAGTAATGTGGTAGTCTAGTCATAGTGTCAATAGTGTATCTAATCAACCTTTCAATCCCATTCCCAACACCCCGGGAATCCCATGCCTTGGTAAGAGTGTGAACTCACCTTGGTTTGCTCGGTATGCTATGTTATGCACTCACAAGTAATTAATCAAATCCTTGAATGATTCTAGAGGAGTAGGGTGATCAAACTCGTGATGATTATCTTGGTGATGATGATGGTGATGATTGCTAGAGCCCAAGAAATGAGAGTACGTTCTTTGGTTTTGGTGAAAGTGATTAGTGAATGATTAGAGAGGGGATTAGGGTTTTAAGTATAATCAAATTCACTAATGGCTCTCTACACCCCTAACTAATATAATTTACAATAGTACACCATCTCATAACTATTTCATAATTCCACCACCAAGTTTACACATTTGACAAGTTTCACAAATGACAAACAACTATGCATAATCAAACAATCAAACATATATAATTTCATGGCAATCAATACATGATCGTGCAATAAATACGAAATAGAAATCTTGGAAATTTGAGTTGTCACAGTGTAAGCCACATTTAAAGAGTTTTGCTTGAGGACAAGCAAAAGTTCAAGTGTGGGGGTATTTGATGTGTGTAAAATGCAACATATAAATCACATCAATTAAGGCATAAAACTAACCCTTTTTAAGTACTAATGTTGGAAAAAGAGTGTTTTTGTCTTCCTTTTGTATTTTCAGGATGAAATGAGCTCAAAATCACAAAAGAAGCAAAAAGACAACTAATTCTAGCATAATACAAGAAAAGGAACAAAAGTAGACTGCCCGGACCCTCAACGGCACCTCCCAAGGCAAAGGAGAAGAAACAGAGTCTGAACACGCCCCGTGTCCAGCGAACACGGGGGCGTGCCCAGGAAGCAGCAGAAAAGACAAACCAGTAGAAGCTTCCATTGCCCACCACGGGGCCGTGTCCAGCGGGCACGGGGGCGTGGTGAAAGTACAGCAGGCGCATTAATTGTAATTCGCAATTACAATTAATGAAGAGAGAGAATGTCAGACGGGCACGGGGCTGTGTCCAGCGGACACGGGGCCGTGTCCAGCCTTCTGTTCAGCCTATAAATAGAGGAGCTTGGCTTCATTTTCTCTCATCCCTTGGCACACCACCTCTCTCACACCTCATCCACCACCCACCACCACCATAACACCATCATCCACCACCATCATCCATTGTCCATCGTAGAGTGTGTGAGTCGTCTCGGGATCCAAGATTGATCGTAAGAGTTCTTGACAATCAAGGCCATGTTTGCCTAAGTCTCTTACATCACTTGGTGAAGACAAGTGTTTAGTATAATACTTTTTATTTTTAATCTTTTGCACTTTTTATTTGGTTTTGTATTAATGACTTTAATAACTAGTTACTTATGTTGAAGGTGATCTTTCCTTATCGTTTGTCCGTGGTGTCTTGGCATTATTTTACTGTCTATATAAAATAAAAGATTTTCACCATTCATATCTCCACGGTCTATATGGAGGTATGTTGGCTACCTGGTCGGGGGTTAAGGGAACGGTTTGGTAAGGGTCTTGCCCTTGTTCAGCGTTTAGAGGTCCTGCTTGGGACCTGGGTCAAATTTAGTAGGATCTCCTTCAATGCCCATAGGTATTGGATGGCGGGGATCCAAACTCTTTGACCCCCTCATAAGTTAACTACTATTAATATTATAACCCGGCTATTTAGGACTGTATCCCTGCTGACTCAGACTACTTAGCCGAGGGTAACGTCACCGCTAAAAGCGGGGCCTACCACAATTTGCATTAATAACTTAATTCATTATCTTTCAATAATCCGACCCTTTAGGATTGTATCCTTGCTGACTCAAACTACTGGGTTGAGGGTAACGTCGCCTTCAAAAGAGGGGCCTACTACAATAACTAAGATAATCTCTTAAACAAGTGCAAAAGTGCGAAAATAATCAAAGGTTATACTAATACACGTGTCGGATCCAAGTGATTCATCTTGTCTATCTGTTTTTATTTTATTTTTATTTTCAGCATTTAGTTAGTTTAAAACATTTTTCTAACTTTTTGATTTGGTTAGACGTTGAGGATAAACCGGTATTAAAAGCTCTTGTGTCCTTGGACGACCTCGGTATCTTACCAACACTATACTACGTCCACGATGGGTGCACTTGCCCATATGTGTGTTTAGTGTTAGTGAATATCGTGTTTTATAAATTTAAAACTTGGCTAAAAGTGTAAAAAGGGCTTAAAAATATATCAAAAATTATACTACACCTAACGCACATCATTATGTATATCGAATTCGGTCATTCCTTCCAATCCAAACAAACCCAGTATTTCAGGAACGGGAGTTGTCAATTCCTATGGTACCACTACCTACTAACGAACGGCGTAGCTAATGTTAATGAATGTATTGTTCCATGTTAAACAAACCAAATGTTATACCAAAATGAAGGCATGTGATGTAAACAATTGTACTAAGTATGCACACAATGGGCATACATAGCCTGAAATGTAATGTAAAGCAATGTACTAAGTACCCACACAACGGGCATACATAGCATGAAATGTAATGTAAAGCAATGTACTAAGTACGCACACAATGGGCATACATAGCATGAAATGTAATGTAAAGCAATGTACTAAGTACGCACACAATGGGCATACATAGCATGAAATGTAATGTAAAGCAATGTACTAAGTACGCACACAATGGGCATACATAGCATGAAATGTAATGAAAAGCAATGTACTAAGTACGCACACAATGGGCATACATAGCATGAAATGTAATGAAAACATGTACCATAATGTACTAACGAACATAGCAGGTGATGTGAAAACAGGGAAAGCATGAAAGTAACAAGTAGGCACATGCGTTTCACCCCAAAACAGTTTGGAAAACAGTAAAAGATGGGGTTCAATGTACTCACCTAAGATTGCTTTGAATTCCTTGTGTAATAATCACACAATGCTAGAGATCACGGGATATCAAATGACACCTAATAGGTAGCTATATTAATATACCGGACCAAAATCGGAGGATCGGATAGTATGCGGGTTTGTAAACCAAACGAGTATGGAGACTCGTGAAATATGGTTTAACAAAGCCTACACACTAAAATGAAACCTAACCTAAGTGCTTGCGACCCATTACGACCCGTTTAGGTAGCTTATGCTACCTTAACGCGTCGTTCGCGTATAACGCGTTTGGAACGCCTAACATTGTGACCACAAGGTATAACCTCGGAAGGTTATAGCTATGGTCACCTAATGTGTTTGGTCGGATCCTATTGATCGACTAAATGGGTCGGGTTCGAAAGTATAAGCGATGGTTTAGATCGTTTACCTTACGACCCTATATATCCACTAAATTAAAAGTGACGAGCTAAGCATGTTAGGACATGCTTAACTAAGTTTAGAAAACAGGTTTCCCATCAAAACAAACGGCTTTGATGCTCACGAGTAGTTTGGTTACAAAATACGCAAGAATGCGCATTTTGGCCGAAACTACAACTCGTCACTGAGCCTTGATAACGTGGAAATCAGTAGGTATAGTCACTACGGACAATAACCATCGTGATCACGCTCACGTTATGAAGTTCCAACGAACTTCGTGTTGACCATAGGCTGGTCAACGCAGAAAGTCAAACAAAACGTTGACTTCCGGACTCGAAAAGCGAATAAAGAACGAAAGAACACTTACGAAGGGTCCCCGAATGCTAATCTAGATCAAAATGGCTCAGGTATGAAACAAAGGTTCCAACTTAGAGCTTTAGATCAGATTTTTGTGGGTTTTAACCAAAAGGGGGGGTATTTATAGGAAAAGTAAAGCCGTTAGGATCGTTTCTTGAATATCGTACCACGATCTTAAGCGTACACTTGTCAAGATGTTGTGGTGGCTTAATGTGACCTTATCTCTACAGATTGTGAAAGGGCATTGCCCTTTGGAGTGTTTGAAAGGCCAATTTTAGCAAGAAAACAAAGTTTCTGCAACTGAAGGGGCCATGCGGCCCGCATCAGGATCAGACAAAACTCAGGCGGGCCGCCTGGCTATGTCTGATCTGCACAAAGTTTCAGAAATGGCAGTTTTGGTCCCTGTTGCATGTTTAAGCCATTTCCGACACTTCTAAGGCCCGTAAGGCCAACTTCAAGGCCCTAAAATGATGCCTAACATTGTGGACATGAAACATGCTCAAAAATGTGTCGGATGTTGGTTCGTTTGGCCGTACGATCACGATGTTCGGTTAATTACGACGGAATGCGCATAAGCGCGAAAAACGATCCAAATGACGCGACGAATGGATTTTTCTCATGCCAAACACTAAGGCATAATATAAGGATGCTTACATAAATTTTTGGATGTCCGGATGTATTCAGAACGTAAGTTATGCGCGAAAGTGCAAACTTGTGCACTTTTTGACACTTTTAGTCCCTGAATGATCCAAAAGTTTGTTTTAGCATACCAAACCCCTCAAAGCCTATTTATAAGCTATGTAAAGGACATTTATGGTATGTTTAACTTATGGACATGTTCCGGAATGTTCGTTACAGTTCAAATTGGCATACTTTCGCAGTTTGTCAAGTTTAGTCCCTGTAAGCGAATTAACTTGTTTTTGCCATACCAAAGCCTTCAAAACTTATTTCTAAGTTATGTAAAGGTTATTTAAGGTATGTTGAGTATATGTTGATGTTCCGGAGTATTTGTTGCATTAAACTGAGTACGTTTACGCACCAGTTTGCGTATAATTCTCCAGAAAGCGATGTAGAGTTTGAAATTGGACAAAAGTCAAAACATGAAAAATGTAAAACACAACCAAACAAACATTGGGTTAAAATAACATTGTTTTATTGATATCTGAACTGTTCACAATGATTACAAGCACAAATGTTACAACAACTAAAGAGGTTCCTAAATGGAAGATTTATCTTCCTACCTTATGTATGACTTCTATGAAATTCTTGTATGATAATGGACTAAACCTTATAAATATAAAATATATAGAATATATAATACATGTAAGAAACCTAACACTTGATGATAATCAAATGGTTATTTGTCAAGTTAGTAAGTTACATCACCTAAGTACTTAGTTTTCTCGTTACGATTCTAATGGGTGTTACACCCATGAAATCATTCAAACCCTATGGGTTTTCATAGTGTCAAGAACGAGTGCTAAGTCTAAGTGATTACTTTCTTGTATATTTACTTTGTTATACTTTTAATTTTGAATTTCCGACCTTAAGTATACCTTGAACTCCAATCCGTTTACATTCGATCTCCTAATCTCATTACTCGTCAACACTTGGATAATCGGAAAGAACATGCAATTTTGTGAGTATACTTGAACCCCCTTTTCGTTTACCACCTTTTGGGGTGTAACATGTTAAACTATAAACTTACATTTAAACTTTATTCTTAAATGCACAAACATTCCTTATACATTCATGCCTACTTGATTACTTGATACTTTAAACTTGGGGATTATACGTTTTGTGTTAGACTTATCATTAACTTCGTACGAGCCTATCCTTGACATATATATCGCTATAGGATTAACGCACCCCCCGTATTCTTGAGGTTATGTCATGAGCTTATTGCGTTTCATTATTGGGTTGATTAGTCGAACACATGCCGATTTTATTGTTTATCTTGTATCAAAAGCTTGCCATATGGAATTGTTTAAACTTATCTTTTTATGCTATGTATGAAAACTTGTATACTCGCCAATGCATATTTGTATTGAACTATACTTTTTAACATGTTACAGGTTGATGATGACGATGCTATGAAACTGAAGTAGTTATGATGCTTAGATACACCTATAGACGTTTTAGGTTATAATACATTGTATAACTTTCGTACTTGTTTGTTGTATTGTTTTCTTGTATTGAACATGTTGTATTTCAAGTTCCATGTATTGTAACATTTTGTATGAATGAAATCAGTTTATTTTAATTCTATTGTCACAATTAGCGTTACGTGTGATGAGCAATCTTTCTTCGTCCCACTCTGATGTTTCCGCCATTGATTGGGGTGTGACAAGTTCTTTGAGGGAAACACGTATAAAATCGCCACTTCCCAGTAAAACCCTTAACCACTGCATCAACACTCTGTCAAACCACTCTCACTGGTGCACTGGGTTTCATCTGAAGATCGGTTAAAGGTGATTTTATAACAACGGTGTTCGGATCCACCAGAGACTTTAGGCAACATATCGGTGGTCGTTGTAACACACTTGTAATACATTGCACATTTCAAATCGGAATCTAAATCATAAACCAACTTGACGGTCGGATCTACAACTACCAGATTAAAATCAGAAAGCAACCGGACGATCGGATCTACTGCTTGTGGTTGTTGTAGATCCAGACGGTGTGGTGGTTCTAAGCGGTGGTGTTCGTTGTAGATCCGTCGGTGATGTCAGTGTTATGAGTTTAGAGAGAGATAGTTTAAGGAGAGACATGTGTCAGTGGTTGTAGAATCGGCATGGTGGTCACCGACGACGATGGTGATGTCTCAAGTGGTGGCAGTGGTTTTAGTATAGACAGAGAGATATTGATGGAGGAGACACAATTGTTATATATCTTTATTTATTTTTAGCAAAAAGTAACTATATTTTTTTATCTATTTATTTGAGTAAATGGGATAAAATGACCATGATACCCTCATGTGCACTGCACATGACTGGATTTAACAACAAAATCTAACCTTTGTTAGTGAAAAGGACGTAACACGTAATGAGTTTTCCAAATAAAGGATTGTGACTATAATTATTGAAGTTAAAGTTTATCTACTGCAACCCGCTACAAACATAAAGGACAAAAAGTGTAATTTATCCAATATATAATCAGCACAAAACGTTTGTGATGGTTTTGACATGCTAGTATTAACTTTACGTTAATGGGCAATAATTACATGATGAATAAACATAGCATATAGAATTATGGGGTTGAGTTATAATACAAAGTATTTAAAAATAAGAAGGGTGAGAAGCCACCAGAGAATGACAAGTGTCCTAGGAGGAATTAAATGGAAAGGGTAATTTTTTCTACAAGAGGAAAGAGAATATGCACATGTAAGACTGTCCGCAATGCAACATGCTGCATTTACTACATGCATCCTAGTCATCACTGCCACATCAGCTTTTTACTCATTATTAACAAATGCACTCTCTCTCCTCTTTTTAACTCCAACCCATCCTTCCCAC
The DNA here is from genome assembly GCF_002127325.2 of Helianthus annuus. Lineage (NCBI taxonomy): Eukaryota > Viridiplantae > Streptophyta > Magnoliopsida > Asterales > Asteraceae > Helianthus > Helianthus annuus. The sequence goes on along the minus strand of NC_035445.2, from coordinate 117,000,123 downwards.
ATGCACCCTCTCTCTTCCACATCACCATTTCTTTTTCCAACCCATTAGTTTTTAAAGGACCCACCTTTACCTTCTCTCTCCTGCATTTAGGTGCACTTCACTAAGTGCAAACCCCTTAAGTGCAAGTCCACCCCAATGCATCCTTCACAAGTGCACACGCCACGTCATTAAGTGCAACCCTCCTAAAGGAAGCATTGGAGGCAGTCTAAGTCACATGTTATTCCCCCCCCCCCATTTTTAAACGTCCGTAACTTTTTTATACATCATTTGTTTTTAAAAAATATTATACCATAAAATAGAGCGTTTTTTTATCTTTAATATGAGTACCATATTGTTATATTTTTCAAAAAAAAAAAATTCAAAAACCCAGTTGCATATTACACAATGGACATGATGTAAAACACAATGTAAAGTAGATCAAAAACACAATCAACGACAACAGATAAAGACACAATGGACAACATACTAAAACACAATGACCATAATGTATAACACGATGGCGATAACATATAACACAATAAGTATCAGACTAAATAAAAACACAATTGATGACAGCAGATAAAAAACACAATCAATGACGGCAGATAAAAGACACAATGGAGAGCAGATAAAGACACAATGGAAAACAAACTAAAAACACAGTACACAACAAATTAAAACACAATGAACAAAGAAAATAAAAAAAATTGAATAAATTATTAAAACACAATGGACAACATATTAAAACACAATGAATAGCATATTAAACACAATGACCTGAACTAATAACACAATTTATAGAAAACGCAAATATAACATCATCTTCATTGTGTCATATATTGTATTATAGGTTCTTATAAAAACGCAATGGATAGAACCCAAATTAACATTGTGTTATAGGTTTTGATAATAACACAATGGACATGATGTAAAACACAACGTAAAGTAGATCAAAAACACAATCACGTTTAAAAAAAGTTCACCATAATAACAAGCGTTTTTTATCTTTTAATATGAGTATGATATTGCTATATATAAATAAAACAAAAAAAATCATTTTTACTGGGTTTTTTGTATTATGTTAAAGGTTCAGACCATTGTGTCTTTTACCTGGATTTTGTTCTTTACGTTTTTACTAGGACTTCTATACATTGTGTTATTATCAACACTTATAACACAATGTTAATTTGGGTTCAGGCCACTGCGTTTTTATCAAAACTTATAACACAATTTATGACGCAATAAAGATGGTGTTATATTTGGGTACTCTATATATTGTGTTATAGATTCTGGTCATTGTGTTTATTTTGCTATCTATTGTGTTTTAACTGTTGTTCATTGTGTATTAGTCTATTGTCTATTGTGTTTTAGTTTATTGTGCATTGTGTGTTTTATTTGCTCTCACCATTCTTTATATTTATTATAACTATAAAATTTAAGAAAATTATATAAAAACATCACTCCATCCCATTCCTTATCCTTATACTTTTTCTACATATTTTCGGTTATCTTTTAGTGTTTTTTTTACATTTTCCTTTTATTCTTGTCAGCTGTTCCATTCGCAACACGCTCGTAGTGATTTCAAAACACATGTAAACACAGACTAAATAACAAAAGAAATTCGCCACAACGCGACGAACTTCTTTAAACCTAGTTAGGTTAAAAGCAGAGACTCGAAATCACATGTATTGGGATATGGGTTTTTTTCTACATGTACAACCCATTAAACATTTAGCCCATTACAGAACCAAGAAAACCAAACCGTTTGAAATCAATACTCGTCTAGTTAAAATTTGGTTTTTCAGTTTAAAACTAAAACAAACCAAATAAGAATTCGGCTTTCAGTTATGTTTTATCAACTATAAACTTTGTCAAGTTTTCAGTTTCGACCGAGAAAATACATTCAAACTAGCTCTTTACAAAACTAAGGAAACTTACCCAATACACACCAATTAAAATATGGGTTTCTTAGTTTAAAATCAAAACCAAGCCAATTTAAATCCAGTTTCAGTTCAATTTTGCTAATTCTAAACTCGAACCACTTTCGTCTCCATCCAAAAAAAGAGTTAAGTGCCATTTTAGTCCCTATGGTTTGGGTCATTTTGTCAGTTTAGTTCAAAGGTTTCATTTTTTGTCTGTGGGTCCAAAAAAGTTTCATCCTTGCCATTTTAGTCTACTGTGTTAACTTCATCCATTTTTTCTGTTAACAAGAAGGGTAATTCGGTCATTTTATATGTAGTTCTGTGAACCAGAAGGGCAATTCGGCCATATAAAATGACTGAATTGTCTTTCTCGTTAACAGAAATAATAGATTAAGTTAATCCAATGGACTAAAATGACAATAGTGATACCTTTTTGGACTCACAGACAAAAAATGAAACCTTCAGACTAAACTGACAAAATGACCCAAACAAAATGAATTAAAATGACATTTAACTCTCCGAAACAATATCCAAACAGAAAAAACCCAAACCCATCAACACATACCAAACTCCCAATTGCCGGCCAAGACACAAACAAAAACATACATACATTCTTTTCTTGAGCATCAATGGTCAAAGAAGAGTAGAACAAAAGTCAGACCAAAAGTAACCACCCTCCTAACCACTTTCTTCCTCTCCATTCCACCACCGGATCTCCGTCGTCCATCACCGGATCTCCGTCGTCTCAATGAGTAACACAACGCCTGCAACGCATTCCGCCGCTACCGAACCTCCAGATCCATCTTCTCCGAGAAGAAATTCAAAGCGACCTAAATGTAAATCTCATTTTCTTCATCTTCTCCATCTATTACTTGCAATTACAATTACGATTATGATTATGATTATGATTATGAATATGTGTTTAATTTCACTTTTTATCGTTTCAATTTCAAATTTCAGATTCTAGGTTTACGCAGCAGGAACTTCCGGCGTGTAAACCTATTTTGACTCCACGATGGGTGCGTATGTTAGTAATATAATCAATTAACGATTCAGGAAGCCGAAACACGTTGTGACTGTTTATTATTTGCAGGTGATCTCTGCATTTATGCTTGTAACGATCGTCTTCGTGCCGATAGGGCTTGCGTCACTGTTTGCTTCTCGTGACGTATGATCTGTTTTTCTAAATTGATCACTGTTTATGCTGTTAATTTGTTGATTTGAGTTGTTTTGGTTCAATTAGGTAGTTGAAATTGTTAACCGTTATGATGATGAGTGTGCTCCGTCCGGATCTAGGAGTGATAAGGTCCGGTTTATACAGTCGAATGCGGATAAAACGTGCAATAGAACTCTAACTGTAAGATCGTATTCTTCGGTTTCGTCATAGTTTATGCTGATACACCTTTTGTTATGACTTGTAGTCTGATTTACGTTTAATGAATGAATGCGTGTTAGGTGCCAAAACATATGAAGAAGCCTATTTATGTGTACTATCAGCTCGACAACTTTTATCAGAATCATCGAAGGTATGTTGCCGTCTATGTTATATAATTATGTGTGAACACGAAGACCTTTGATTTTGATGAACACGATTGTGTTTGCAGGTATGTTAAGAGCCGAAGTGATCAGCAATTAAGGAGCCGAAACAAAGAGAATGACGTAAGCACTTGTAAGCCTGAAGATACTGTAAATGGAACAACGATTGTGCCTTGTGGACTTGTAGCATGGAGTATGTTTAACGATACTTTCAGCTTCTCCATTAATAATAATGGGCAATTGCCTGTAACGAAGAAAGATATTTCGTGGAAAAGTGATAGGGATCATAAGTTTGGCAAAGATGTCTTCCCTAAGAATTTTCAAAATGGAACTCTTATTGGTGGTGCACATCTCAATGAATCAATACCGGTAAGCCTCTTTACGCTATATATAGAAGGATATTTTCTTCTCATGTATATTTTCTTGTTGAGAAAAATAAACGAGTAGCTGACTTTTGAACTTTTCGGGATGTGTATATAGTTAAGTGCACAAGAAGACCTTATTGTATGGATGCGGACCGCAGCACTTCCAACGTTTAGGAAGTTGTATGGGAAGATAGAAGTGGATCTTAAGGCAGGTGATACAATCAATGTGGTTCTAAAGAACAACTACAACACCTACAGTTTTAGTGGCAAGAAGAAACTTGTCCTTTCAACCGCCAGCTGGCTTGGTGGAAAGAACAACTTCATTGGCATTGCGTATCTTGCTGTTGGTGGCTTGTGCTTCGTACTTGCTATGACTTTCACTGTCATATATTTGGTTAAGCCAAGGTAATTTTATTATCATGTTGGTTTTCATATACGATGTTGTGAGCTGTGACTTCCATTATTATATAATTATATGTTTTTTTTAAATCTTAATATGGTGTAATACTACTATATTAATACAGCTACCCCCGGGACTAGAAAAATATTTCTTTAGCACGGTTATTTGTTTATTGATAATGTTAACAACATAATAACTAGGGCTGCAAATGAACTGAACGAACAGTTTGTTAAGAAATATATATGTTCACAAACTGTTCATGAACACTTACCGAACGAGATTTTATTTTCGTGTTCGTTTGTTAAGGAAATGAACGCCTTCGTGTGTTAATATTAGGCAATGAACGAAAACGAACTTTGGTGAACACAGATGAACACAAACTAGTGTTCATGAACATAGATGGAAACAAACGAACACAAACAAGCATTCATGATTATGATATATAATACACCGACACTTATTAAAAACTGAAAAGACTAATGAACTATCAAACATAAACAAACATGTTACTGAACGTTCACTAACATAAATTAACAAACTTAGAAAATCCCGCCGAACTGTTCGCTGAATGTTTGGTTCATTTGCAGCCCTAATAATAACAATTTATGATCGTAGAAAATTATTTATTTTGTTAAGTTGTTTATTTATCAAACATTAAATTTATCTGTGGGATGTTATATGATTTGGTGCATTGGAGGGTACTAATTTGTGTTCCAATATATGATGCAGGCGTCTTGGAGATCCATCATATTTGTCTTGGAACCGTAGTCCAGGTGGACACTGATTGATTTATGCAAAGAATGTGGTAAAAGGATGCACGTGTGTGGTTGTAAGTATTTAACCTGTTTTCTTTCCAAGTTTTACCACAGAAATATCAATTTCTCTTTAATAGCGTGTTAGGAACTGGTAAGTTGCGACTGCCATATTGTAATGTAAGTTCGTAATTATTTGCTGATTTGTGTTTGGAAATTTAGTTTTAGGCGTTACATTCAAATTATCATGTACTCATTTCTTGCTTTTAGGGATTGTTTGGGATTTGCGTATTAAAACTACTTTATCTGTTTATTATGTTTTGACACGACAATAAACTATTACGAGGTTGTTTGTCCAAAGTAGTTATTTGATTATTTACAAGTGAAATAAGTGTTTTAATAAGCAGTTTAAAAGTGAGGTTACTCTTCTTGATCAAGATCCGCTTCAGTATCCTGGTTCTAGAATATACTTCTGGTCACATTGAATCCACTAAGACACTTGTTTATATAGCTTGGCATTTTGTAGTTACAGTGATTCTAGAAGAACTCCCACAGATGATTTTCTGAATATTAAGCAACCTATAAACAAACACCACCAAAATTTTAAAACATGTGAATTGGCATCACTATTAGGTGCATTTCCTGAATCCGGATCACTTATTCAGACATAACAAGTTTACCTTGGAAAGAGTTTGATTATTATATCCTTTTCATTTGATATAAGAGTAAATTGCCATTTTAGTCCCTGAGTTTTGTCCAAATTTGTCATTTTAGTCCAAATAGTTTTTTTTTTGCCTCTAGGTCCCTCACTTTTCCTTTTTGTTGCCATTTTGATCACATACAATAACTCCATCCAAAAACTCCATCTTTAACCAGGGGTATTTTGGGTATTTTCATTTTAAATGTTTTCAATTGCCATTTTGATCCAATTCCAAAAAATCAAAAAAAAAATCCAAAAAATTCTAAAAAATAAGAAAAATTCTAAAAAATCATAAAAATTCTAAAAAATTCTAAAAAATCCAAAAAATCCGTTTCGGCGCGAACCGTTTCGAACCCGAACCGTTTCGAGCTGAACCATTTCAACGCGAACCGTTTCGACCCGAACCGTTTCGACCCGTACCGTTTCGACCCGAACCGTTTCGACCCGAACCGTTTCGACCCGAACCGTTTCGAGCCGAACCGTTTCGACGCGAACCGTTTCGACCCGTACCGTTTCGAGCTGAACCGTTTCGACGCGAACCGTTTCGACCCGTACTGTTTCGAGCTGAACCGTTTCGAGCTGAACCGTTTCGACCCGTACCGTTTCGAGCTGAACTGTTTCGACCCGTACCGTTTCGAGCTGAACCGTTTTGACGCGAACCGTTTCGAGCTGAGCCGTTTCGAGCCGAACCGTTTCTAGCTGAACCGTTTCGAACCGAACCGTTTCGAGCTGAATCGTTTCGACGCGAACCGTGCCTCGAAACGGTACGGGTCGAAACGGTTCAGCTCGAAACGGTACGGGTCGAAACGATTCAGCTCGACACGGTTCGGTTCGAAACGGTACGGGTCGAAACGGTTCGCGTCGAAACGGTTCAGCTCGAAACGGTTCGGTTCGAAACGGTTCAGCTAGAAACAGTTCGGTTCGAAACGGTTCAGCTCGAAACGGTTCGACTCGAAACGGTTCCGCTCGAAACGGTTCGCGTCGAAACGGTTCAGCTCGAAACGGTACGAGTCGAAACGGTTCGCGTCGAAACGGTTCGGGTCGAAACGGTTCGCGTCGAAACGGCTCAGCTTGAAACGGTTCGCGTCGAAACGGCTCAGCTTGAAACGGTTCGGGTCGAAACGGTTCGCGTCGAAACGGTTCGCGCCGAAACGGATTTTTTGTATTTTTTAGAATTTTTATGATTTTTTAGAATTTCTATTATTTTTTAGAATTTTTTGGAATTTTTTTGATTTTTTGGAATTGGATCAAAATGGCAATTGAAAACATTTAAATTGAAAATCCCCAAAATACCCCTGATTAAAGATGGAGTTTTTGGATGGAGTTAGTGTATGTGATCAAAATGGCAACAAACGGGAAAAGTAAGGGACCCAGAGGCAAAAAAAAACTATTTGGACTAAAATGGTAAATTTAGACAAAACTCAGGTACTAAAATGGCAATTTACTCTTTGATATAAACACTTACAGACATAATAAGTTCAACTTAGAAAGAGTTTGTTTATTGTATTCTTTTCATATTATTACTCTGGCATTACAAATGTGTAACAAATGTACAAATGTTTATACAAAAATATGTTTTACTAAGTTTAAGTTCAGAAAATAAGTGGGTCAACCTATGAACACCAAAACATGTCATTTTTAGCTAAAGGTGTTCGAGGTATCTGCTCTGCACCCCTTTAGACTAGACAAAAAAATGTGATTCTTGCTAGCTTCGTCATTCGTGTTATGTAATTGTGTGTTTGATTTGCAAAAAAATTAATGTATTTCTATTTTTTAATTATAAATTATTATAAATTTAATTTATTTCTTAAAAATTCAGGAAATAAAATGGTTCGAGTTGTTTGGTAGAAGAAAGAAAGAGACAAAATTCGTTAATAATTTTAAACAAGGATAAAAATTCGCAATTTTTAAAATCCTAGAGGCTGTTTATGTGAGTGACTACCTCTTTTTAGGCTTTTAGGAGTTTGTCCTTTATTAATTTGTAAATTCTTCCTCAGTTAGTTAAAAGAATGAAATTGGCTGATATTATGACGATACTAGGTAGTATAGATATCATTATGGGAGAAGTTGATCGTTAAAATGATAATTGATACAACAGAAGTACAAGCTATCAATTCTTTTTCTAGATTGGAATCCTTAAAAGAGGTCTATGGGATCATATGAGTGTTTATCCCTGTTTTTACACCTGTATTAGGAATTACAATAGGTGTACTAGTCATTGTTGGTTAGAAAGAGAAATATCCACGGGTATACAACAACGTATCGGTCCTGAATACGCAGGACCTTTTGGAATTCTTCAAGCTCTAGCAGATGGTACCAAATTACTTTTCAAAGAGAATCTTCTTAAATTTCAAACCCATGAACTTGTCTACTTTTGTTATATGTAAGTGGTTAAACTTTATGAATATGTTAAAAATTTGAAAGTTCGCCAAAGGGCCATAAAATGGTAAGTGGTATATAGTTCTAGAGTTCAAATCATACAGGTCGAAAGAAGACGTCATCCAGAGACAGCTTTTACCAAATTGCCCCCTCCCTAGACATTGTTGAGGCCATGATCTTTTTCACCAAAAATAGTGTTTGATGTCTCATAACTTGATGTACGAATTTTTCATTTCGACTATTTTGTTTCAAATAAATAATGATAACTTGCTATTGCGATAGGTAAATTAAGAGCGTCAATTGGTTTATGAGGTAATAATCATGACAATGAAAAATCTAATCCACCATTAAATATAATAATTTAAAAATAGCAATTGAAGCACTTAATCGAATTCGATACTCATTTTTAGCTTTTCACTTTGCTTTTCAAAGTAACATTTATAGATTGATCTTGTTTGATTAAAGTTGAAAAATCTCAAGGTTCCGTTGAAGAAACATAGAATGCATTACATACAAAAAAAAAAACAACAAAATATTGAGTCGGTTGACACTGATGCTCTCGAAGTTCTTTGCATTCTTCAGTTCATTACGCTCAAGATGATTGATGCATCAAAGTCTCCTGTTTCTAAAGAACTGATGAAATAACAAGTCTACATGTAGAGTTTTTGGTCTAAATATTTTGTAAAACTCCGAATGTGACTACCTACAGTTATCACTTAATGAACCATGATTTCAAGCTACATCTAACTAAACAAATACACATCAAGGCATGCAGTGTTCTTAAAGCAGATACTCCATTTCAAACAAATACACATCAAGTTACATATTATAGTCTTGCTTCTTGTTGGTGTGCATCATTGTATAAAGCTAGCTGCAAATATGTACAATAAGAGCAGCAAGTGGATAAAACCAGTGGCTAGAACTAACCGTGCTGCAACAGCTTTGATTATAAACTGATGTCGTGTTATTCGTTTCAGAGCTTGCAGTTTCATGCTAAACTGGCAGATGCCCATCCTTTGCTAAAGTTTGTGTTTATACATATTTTTCCAAATTAAACAACATTGTAGACCGAAAACTCATTTTTAGAAATCTGCAATAAAACAGTATGTATACACACCAAAGAGTATACAATTGTAGGAACATCAGAATGCATTAATAGAAATTGAATCCTACAATGCCAGAATATCAGTCCCATTTCATATTGGCAACGTACAGCACTCATTTTACCATAAATCAGGTAAACAAGCGACTCTAAATTGTTGCCTTTGCACAACTTTTGTTAATAATCAATACATAATCAAGTTTTCAAATTAAAATAGAATAAAATTACAAAGCTAAGGTTAAGTGTTACGCTTTCAAAAGAACGTAAACGGGGGCCGCATCCTCTTCAAGAGGAATGGTGTATCCCCATCCCCAACTTCCGCTAAATTTCTACACACTATAAAAAATAATAATATGATGTGTGGAACATTAGAATGCATTAATAGGAACTAGATCCTAAAATGCCAGAATATCAGTCCCATTTCGTATCGGCAACGTACAGCACTCAATTTACCATCAATCAGGCAAACAAGCGACTCTAAAGTGTTGCCTCTCAACACCATGTGCTAAGCTAAAAGAAGAGGAACAGGATACCTCAGAAACGGAATGCAAGTACTAATCATACAAGGCTAAAACCTTTCAGATGGTACGGACAATACATCATTCATCATCAGAAACCCAATCCCTCTCTATCATTACAACTTACAAGTAAATATAACCCTCTCACTAAACCAAACAAAAAAAATATATATTACACAAAAAAAGTCAAATATTACTACCAACCGAGTAACATCAAGTAAAAAACACAACAAATTCTTCCTACAACAAAAAAGTGTTAAATGAATTTAGGTAATAAACTGTAGGAACATCAGAATGCATTAACAGAAATCGGATCCTAAAATGCCAGAATATCAGTCCCATTTCATATCGGCAACGTACAGCACTCAATTTACCATCAATTAGGCAAACAAGCGACTCTAAATTGTTGCCTCCTCACTCATTTATTAATATTATTAATAATAATAATCGCTAAAAATTCAAGCTTACAAACAATATACAACAACAACAACCATACCCAGTAAATCCGACAAATAACAAAGCTACTTATGGGAAGCTTACAAACAATATCCATACTAATAATTAGGAAGCTAAAAGGATAGAAAAAAGGATGCCTCAGACATTGGATGTGAGTATAATCAAACAAGGCTATAAAACCTTTCAGATGGTACGGACAATACAATATACGTCATCATCGGCAATTCGATTTTTCTACGTTGTTATAACTTACCGGTTGGTTACTGTCGCCATTGGATTGACGAAAATGTGACGGCCATGTTGTAGATTTATAGAAAAGAAGGAAAACCCTAGTTTGGTTTAAATTACTATAATATCCTTGGGTTTTTAATTATTTTACGTTTTACCCCGATATTGTGATTTTGTGATATTCGATTGTGGGCACTATGCTTATAAAAGTGTTCATTCGTACTTTAAGTTTTTAAGAGGTTTATTTTGATATTCAAATTTAGTAAACAGTATTAAATTTTCAAGTAATTGTAAAGTTAGTGGCTGTTTGGCAACATCTGGATGGTTAATTGCTGAACCATTTAAAGTTCTGAACCAGTAAAATGTCTGAACCATTAAAAGCCTGTATAGGGCTGGCAAAATAAACCCATTAACTAAATTTTGGGTCAAGATGGACATTTAAAATAACAGTTTGGGTTATGTTGGGCCATAAGTAAATTGTTAGTAGGTCAAGATGGGCCAAAGTATAATATTAAACATAATCACAAGATGGGTCAGGATGGGTAAGACATTATCACCTAGCAGGTCAAGATGGGTAAGAACACGCACAGTTACGCTCTGTTCCCGAGTTAACTTAACGAGGGATAAGAAAAGAAAGCAAAAGTGAGAAAGGAAGGGATGAGAAAGGAAAATAAAAGATGACTTTCCCACCGTTTCCTCCCAAATCGGAAGGAAAGAAAAATTAAAGAATTTAGCCTAGCTTTCCCGTCATTTCCTTTCTTTTCCTTCCTTAAATGAAACTCGGGAACACGACATGTTTTATTTTCCTTTCTTTTCCTTCCTTAAATGAAACTCTGGAACACAAAATATTTTTACTTTCTTTTTGTTTCCTTTCCTTTCCTTCCGTTAGTAAACTCTGGAACACAGTGTTAGGGTTTCTCAGAAAGAGCAACTACAAGACCGATCTCTCTCAATCTCTCATCATCCTCCTCCTCTTTCACGCTGCGAGTTCTTTGAACGCGAACCTGTGACTACCGTAGTTCCATTGTTTCAGCAGGTTTTCTCTATCTAGGGTTCATTCGTACGAATCTGGTAAAAAATTGTGTCCGTTCAATTCGTTGGAAAGATTAATCAAGATATTCTAAATTTATTAGTATCATTCTTATGTTTATGTTTATAATTTAGGAGTCGAATATTAACGGGTCAAAAAGGTAGTTATATAGCCTTCTGCATTTAACAATAGTAAAGTGTGTTTTAGTGTGTGTTTCTCTTGTTTTGTCCCTGCACAGAATATGTGCATACTCAGTTGTTCATACTAAAATGATCCTAAATGAATAATGATATAATTGGGTGCCATCAGGAGAGTTAGTGTTGATATTATTGCATACATACAGATTGAGTTAGGATTGTTTAATGGATAAAGGATTGCTGTGAATTTACATTAGAAACTAATTCGAGTTAAAACAGAATAGTCCATTGCAGAATTATCCGCTGTAGAGTTATCAGCCCCAGAATTAATTACATTCGCACAGTTTGAGTCGCACTTATGTCTGAATTATCCGCTGTAGAGTTATCTGTCTGCAGAACTTAGAATCAGTCTACATCCATTAAATTCAGTCCATTCGCTGCAGATTGACAGCAGATCCGTAGAAATACAGAAGTACATCCGCTGAATTCTGGTTTATTTGCAGATTGTCTTTTCGCTGAAATAAAGTTCAGTCGCTGATATGATTCATCCGCAGATTTAATAAATCTGGTACATTCCCAGATTTTTAATTTTTTTAATTTTTTTTTAATTTTTTTAGTTTTTTTTTTAATTTTTATCGTTTTTTTTATTTTTTAAAATTTTTAATTTTTTTTTTCGTTTTTTAAATTTTTTTATAATTTTTTTCATTTTTTATAATTTTTTCAGTTTTTATTATTATTGATGTATTCTCAATCCATCCTGACCCAAACCCATCCTGACCCGCACTCATCCTGACCCAAACCCATTCTGACCTTCTTCTTTCTTTTACCCATCTTAACCCAAACTCATTCTAACCCAAACCCATCCTGACCCAACAACCAATCCAATCCAACCCATCCATTTTGCCACCTCGAAGCCTGTATAATGCTTAACCGTTAAAGGAAAATGTTTCACCAATTCAGATTAAAGATCTTAACCATTCAGACTATGTATAAATTTTAGTCATTCAAATGCAAATGTCTGAACCATTCAGACATCTGCTCATGAAACAAACAGTCTGAACCAATAAGTGCTGAATCAGTAATGTATTTGAACCATTGATAGTCTCATTAAGAGGTAAACAAACAGTCCCTTAAATTATCTACGACTTCGAGATGTAGCAAAAGATAACTTGTGTAAACGCTAATTTTGAATTCTTTAATTCTATCTTCTATATGGTAGTTTAGCCTAGGAAGCCCATTCCAAACGGTTATTTAACTCATTCAAGGGGCTGAAGGTAGATGTCCAAAAAAAATCGTATCTGGAAGCAGACCTGGTAAAAAAATTTGGAATCGGTATTTTTAATACCCGGGTATACTATACCCGAAACCGGAACCGACCTTACCCGTAGGGTATAGATAGATATGCATTTTGATCTCAATACCTGGAACCGAAACCAATCATACCTGATTAATACCCGAAACCAAACAAGAACCGGAACCGGATCTGATTATACCCCGCTATACCCGATACATGATTCTAATATCTTTCTTTTGAATTTATGTTAGTGCATTTATTTTAGTTTTCTTACATTACACAATGCATATTTAATAATAATAAACAAAAATACAAGAAAATAGGGTAATAAAAACGCAATATAGTATTAAAAAATACGAAAATATTGAACTAAAAAACTCGGAAATAGGGTATTTTAATACATGGTTTCTTAAGAACCGGAACCGGGCACATAGGGTATGGTTTTTTGTCAAATAACCAGAACCGGAACCGAATCGGCTATAGTAATAACCGGTTCCAACCCATAAAACGAGAAACCAAAACCAATTCTATAACCGGAACTGATTATTAAAAATACCCAGTTTGTGCACCTCTAATTGAAGGGGCTCCCAACAAACATACACATATCATGCCTCTTTTGGTCATGTACTCATATTCAGTTTCAAAAAACTAGTTAGTCAAGGCTTGGTTGTTTTGGGTGGCGTCCATGCCTCCCAAGCGACTAACAACATGCCACATTTGTTAAAAGGGGGCGTCAAGAGGAGAGACGTTACCCCTTTAAATCTTGTTAACACATATGAAAGATGGGGTTCGCTACACTCAACTAATTACATGCACACATACACACACAAAAAGTTAACTTTTTTATTTAAATTTTTAGCTGAACCATAATGCCATAGCTAAATGGTGTATTAGTTAATTAAAGCTCATTGCTTACGTGACAGTGATATGGTAAGGTGTTATTGAAATAAAAAAATAATAAAAAAACTATTACAACTTGTAACAAAAAATAACCTGTTATAACTTTAACTCATTTGCACGAAAGCGAATTCTTCCCCTTTTAACCCAACATCATAATAGAATGTTGTACCCCCCTTAGAATACACTCCGAAAAGAAGTTTTACTAAATGTTTATTTTCATTTACGTAATTCTATATTATATGCCATCACCACTTTGGTGGGGTGGTAGAGGCTTTGTGTATTTTGAGGAGTGACCATTATGTAACCTTTATCGTTAAAAAAAATGTAATTCTATATTATATACGGCCGTTTAAACCATGGTGGATCTTTACATACGATTATTTAGCCCATAGAGCCCTTTTATATGGTTGTTTAACTGATGCAAGGGACTCCAACCCAACATTCATGTATCATGCCTCTTTCGGTCATGTTCAGTTTAAAAGACACTAGTAATAATAATGAAACCATTTTCTTTTTCGAACAATTCTTTCATTCCAATCACCAGGGCAAATTACATAAGGATAGCATGTAGACGAGCAACAAACTGCGCCGCCATCCCCTTCTGAATAGAAAACCCTAATCTGCTAAACCATTTAAAAATCAAATTTAAGTGCCTAAACCCTTAATTATTTTCGATAAATATGAGTTGCCCACGTATAAACGTCAAAGATGGTCAAGAGTCAAGGGTGCTAACAAACAGTAACAAAGAAATAGATCACAAATAGGATAACTAGTTTCACATCACCACAACATTCGTTTAAATTTGATCAATACGCCGATAAAAAGATCATATGATATATGATCCTTGTGTGTTTATTTAACTTAAAAACTTGTTAAAAGATAAATACAAGTTAGCTAGACCTTGCCTTTGTGTTCGGGTCTATGACTAAACTCAAAGTCGATATGAACAAATGCGCGCTCCACTTGAGGAAGCTGCTCAAGCTTTTCTTGTAGCATTTCACCAATATTATGAGCTTGGCTCAGCAGCATATCCTCTGGCAACACAATATCTACCTCCACAAAGTAATGAGAACCGAATGTGTATGCTCTAACTGTGTCAATATGTTTTATTTCCTCATGGTGGTTCCATACCAGATAAGTCAGTTTTGATAGGAAATCCGGTGGGGCCGTTCTGCCTATTAACGCTCTCACGTTCTCCATAACCGTCCTTGCCCATGTGCTGATCGTATAAAGCGCTATCTGCGACCAAACGTTTAAAAGATAACAATTAAAACAAATAAACAATTAGTTATTGTGTTAACACGTGACAGCCATGACTCGTTTCTAAATAAATGAGTTGGTATGAGTTATATTTGTTAGCTAAACGAGTTTATTTGGGTCAGTGTGTCACTCCTATGAAACACATAACTTAGAATGGGTTCAAATGGGCTAGCACCCACATCCAACCCATCATGACCATAACTCTTTTTGACGTGACCTGACCTAACCTAACCCGCTTGCAAGGTCTGGGTGTGAATTTTTTAACACGACAAAAACCTAAAACAAAATTTATGGGTTAGGGTATGTATAAATGGGCTCAGGTCAGTTTTGGGCTAATCCCACGAAACCGTTTAGCTAAACAGTTCGTGTCCAGCTGACGGTTCGCGGGTTGAACTGTTAACCCCCATTTTTATATATATTTTATTTTTAGAACTTAAAAGAGAAATTGACATAAAATTTTATTATTATTTGTATATTTTGTTGTAATATAGTAATTTTAAAGTATTAATACCCAAAAATAATAATAAATTAAAAAACTCAAAGGTCGGTGTTCATGTCAACCCACAAATATTCATGTCATGTTTGGGTTTATATGTTTGACACGATTTTTGAATTTGTATTGGGTTGGGGCCGCAATCACGACCCATTTATCACCTCAAATGCATGACTTGATTCTTATCATACTTACAATGATAGCACCTAGAGGATCAATCCACCACCGGTAGCGAACAGCTAAAACAGTTGAAACTAATCCAACCGAATTAGTGACAACATCAAAGAAATGATCTTGTGCATAGGCCCTCACTATCTCATTTTGAAATCTTCGGCAATAAACCATCAGCAGAAACTTCACCACGGTCACACCCACCATGATGCCGATCACCCATTTTTCATGATCGCGGTCCGTGTCAGGGTGAGTCTAAAACCAGTTCCAAGTGTATATATATTAAACAAAAATCAAGATTGGTAAAAGAAAGTGATATGCACAAGGACAAACCTTGGCAATAAGTTGTCTAGCAGACTCTAGCAATATTTGAAACCCAAGAGTTCCCATTACTGATGCAAAAACAATGATCCCCTGCAATCCAACTTAATTAGTGCAAAGAAAATTGTATAGATATACACACATGCACGCGTGTAGAATATATATATTCTACTTCTTGACACGGGCAGCTCTTGCTCGTAAAAAAAAAAAAAAAAAAAAGCTAGGACTTTAGACCCCGGATGAAATAATTTAGTTTTTCTTTAATATATATATATAGAAATAAATGATTTAATGAAAATGCTGAGAAGTAAACTGTAAACAAACACAAATTAGTGTTTTGAAATAACTGGTCTTTTATATAGTGCATCATTGATAATGTAACTTTTTTTAAAGAATTAAATATTTTGAGGTTGATCATACATTTAAATGTGACAATGTTATTACTATACTAATTTATATTAAACAAGATGTTATTTTTTTTTTCAAATTTATATACTATTAACTAGTAACTGTTCTGGTAACAAAATAGTCATGTTAACTACTCTATTAATTGTTGCTTTCACATGACTAAGAAAAGTGTGATTTATAAGATTGAAGAGCTTACGACAGGCTGCATCCGGTTCTTCCCAATCGGATAGTGAAACTGATTCGGATTTCTCATGGCGTATGAAGTAAACCACAAAATAAACCCGGATAACAAGTCCAATAATGAATCCAAGGTTGAAGCAATGACAGCTAGAGATTTGCTTTCAATAGAAGCATATACTTTTGCTATGAAAAGAACCAAGTTAGCCACATTCGACACGGTGATCGCGGTTCTTTCACTCTTAGCCAGATTCTTCATTTCATCCTGCAAAGAACAAAAAATATATAGAAAAATGATAAATCTATTTGACGACGACAAGCTGCAACTAATAACAAAAGTAGCAAACGACCTCGGTTAAGCTTTCAGGTAAACATCCTGACTCGTTAATCGTTTCCATCTCGTTGAATCCTTCTAGGAGTTGTTCCTGTTTCTTGTAGTACTCCCGAACCTTTCTATGTTTCTCTGTGAAGGGATGACTAGGTTTGTAAGAATACATATGAATTTATATAGGGTTGTTAAATGGGTCGTGTTTACAGGTTGACAGATTGAACTTAACATGAACCATAAAATTTTACATGATTATCTTGCCACACACATGAACCTGAACATGAAAAAAGTTCTATGTTTTTTTAGCATATTAATACTTTAAGATTCTAAATTTACATATTATTTGAACTTTTTAAGCACTAATGTTTAAAATATCTTAGTTTCTTTTAACAACTTTGACATAAAAAATACTCAAGTTACATAAGCACATTTAGAAAAAAATAAATTATAAATGGGTTTAACAGGTTAACCGCAAATCCACTAGTTGGCATGGAGACAGCCCGTTTAGCTAAAAGTGTTCATGCGTTCTGCCAGATAACTAACCCGAACCCGTTTATACTAAACCCAGACCTACAAATTTTGTGTTTGGTTCGTATGTGTGGTCGTGTGAGCCCTTATGATCGAATGAACTAAATAATAAACATCAAATGAAATTTATATACATCATATGCTTTAATGATCAAAAAACCGAATTACTTCGCAACATTAAAGTGATCATACCACCAAACATGCCACATATATAGAATGTGAATCAAGTAAGAACATATATAAATGAAGTAATTACTCGGACTACGCCTAAAGATGCGACGAAAACCCGAAAAGCGATCAGGAGAAGTGGAACTAGAGGTTTGTGGAAGACGAAACTGGTCAATATTGAGCCTCCATGAAGAAGATTGTTGTGGTGGAGGAGATAGGAGGAGGTTCGTAGGAGCGGCGCCACTGTCGTCGGTAATTCCGGTATCGCCTTCCATTGATGATCAACTATGATCTCTGATCTCCGGTGGGTGTTGAATGAATGAAATGAAATGGAAAGGAGTGAAAACTACCTGCAGGGCAGCGGTTAAGTAAAGAAAAGAAGATGATATTCTATTGATATGGATGGCATCATCATATTGCACTCGGATTTTTTTATTTTTATTTTTGTAAAACCAACTACTCCACCACCCTAAACTAACTCCAACGTGTAATGCATCATTCTAAAGTTGATGAATACTTTGTTAGTTATTATTATATGAAAAAAAAAATTAAAACACATCTTTATTTTCCAAGAATTAATGTGTTTTTTTTTCTTTGATAAAACTCATTGATAGACTTCTCATTGAAAGTATTGTAGAGGGAATATTTCAATATTGAATATGGACGTGTTAGAAGGAGTTTTATAGGGTTGGGAGCAGGGGCGGACCTATTAACAAAGAACGGGTTCTCAAGAACCCATTCGGTTTTTAATTTTTAGTGTAAATGTATATAACAAACTGAAAAGGAACCCATAAGTAAAATATAAAAGAAACCCATAAACAAAAAAAGCCTTGGTTCTCCACTGGTTACGTCCACGTTGTTCTTCTCAAGACACCTGGGTTCGAATCCCATTTTGATGCACGGTTTTGTTTCGTTTTTTTTTTTCTTTTTTTATTTCTTTAGTAACCAAATCTTATAGCATCCTTCGGACACACCATCAAATGCTTATGTTCAACTCGGTTTAATATTTCTACAAATCTAAAGATCGTGAACCCTTAAATTAGGGTTTTAGGGCACATATTAAAGAAACTACACAGACAAAATGAGAAGAATAATCTTTGTAGCTCGTTAGAAAATACCCATCTCCTAATTTCAATCGGGACAGTCTCCTTCCAATCCGAATCATTGTTTCTTCTCATCAGGTTAGATCAATTCTTGCCATACCCTGTTTATAAATAGCCTAATTTTGAAAATAAATTGGGTATTTAAGTCATAAATTAGTTAGGGTTAGGGTTCCTAATTTGATTTCAATTATAAAGATTCTTGCTTTGTAGCAGGAACTGTAGACAATGCATCTGTTATGGAACCCTAACTGGAATTCAAAGAAGTTCAGAGGTAAAGCTTGTGCATTTATATTTCAAACAACCAAATTATTTGCTGCTTTTAATCAAACATTTATATTATTACATATTTACAGTTATTGACTTATTGTATCATAATGATAATGATGGGAATGTATGGTTAGGGCTCATTCGGTTCGACGTCAAAAACCAGTCTTTCTTCCAAGACGGATACGCGATGGCCAGGGCTCATTCGCCTTGACGACGTCTGGACGTGTGCCCCATGATCAACCCTACGATGAATTTTCGGGTGATGTTGAGAAGGTTTATAGGATTTGAAGGAAGTTTCACACACGGGTTCCGAAATTGGAACTTGCTTTGCAACATTCCGGTGATGTAGTCCGCTCAGGGTTGACAGAACGCGTGTTTAGGGTTGTTCATTTTTATCTAAAACCCGAAACCTGACCCGAATTCAAAGCCACCCGAACCCGAATTAGCGAATACCCGAAAAAGTGAACCCAGTGAAAAAATTCCTAGATCCGCCACTGGTTGGGAGTTGTCCTAGTACCTTTTTTATTATTGAATGCTTTTGTTCTGTTGATAAGGAGCCTTGTCGTGTGCATGAATATTATGCATGCATCTTCTTGTAAAATACCATTTGACAAGGTTTGAATTCAAGACCTCCCTTTCAAGAGGTTTGTGCCTTTAACAAGTGAGCTAGTCTCATATTAACGTCCTATGTATGCATCTTCTTGTATGAACATGTTGTCGTTCCTATGGTTTCAAAATGTTTGTAATTATGCAGAGTCATCCCTAAAAACTTTTGAAAAAATTTAGGCCTCGGGCGACGAAAAGAATTGGGCCAAAAATTATGGTTAAGGGTAAATGAATTACAAAAATAAAAACTTAGTGATGGAGACGAAAACAATTGGGCCCAAAATTATGGTTAAGGGTAAATGAATTACAAAAATAAAAACTTAGTGATGGAGCAAAGACTCAAACTTGAGACCTATACATTATTTTGAGATGGTTTTTGCCACTACACCACCAATACGTTTTTGTATAATAAATGGATACATATACTAAACATATAATTTAATAAATATATACAAGCTTATAAAGACTTTTCGAGCCCTTTAAATTTTGGGCCTCGGGCGTCGGCACGGGTTTGCCGGGCCCAAAGTCGGCCCTGTAATTATGTCTTAAGTTTCAGATTATTTAGACCGATGATTGTTGTGTACATAAGGCAGATAATTGCCTGGGTGAAAAAAAAAATGATTAAAACAAGCCAACTTCAATTCCTATAGCCAAGGGCGTACTCACCCCAAGCCGTGGGTGGGCCGGCGCACCCGTTGAAAAAATATTTTTTAGTATTATTTTTCGTCTGAAATTTCGACCGCACCCCTTTAAAATTTTCACCCGCACCCCTTGAAAATTTTCAACCGCCCCACTTAAAAAAATATTATGAATTTATAAAAGAATGAAACGCTGATTATTATTTAATATATAAGTATATAACACAATTTATATAATTATTCTTTAACCACTTATTCAGTTAATTACTTAACCCAATCAAAGCCCAATATACAATCTAAAAATATTTTTTAGTATTATTTTTCGTCTGAAATTTCGACCGCACCCCTTTAAAATTTTCACCCGCACCCCTTGAAAATTTTCAACCGCCCCACTTAAAAAAATATTATGAATTTATAAAAGAATGAAACGCTGATTATTATTTAATATATAAGTATATAACACAATTTATATAATTATTCTTTAACCACTTATTCAGTTAATTACTTAACCTAATCAAAGCCCAATATACAATCTATTTTTCCCAAGCCCAAACTCAACTCAAAGAAACTTAAACTAAATAAAATAACCCAAATCCATCCAACGTATAAAGAAATAAAAACGAGTTTCGAGGCGTTTTCCCTTCGCCTCACGAGGCGTAAGCCTCGAGGCGAACCGAGGCGGGATTAAAAAATAAATATAAAAATTATATATATTTTAAAGGGAAATTGGCCTGTAATAATCCCACCTAGACCTTATTGGCCATTAATAATCCCATCTCAGAATATTCCCCCCACCAGTCCCACCTTTCATCTATTTTTCCTACAATGGTCCCCCGTTAAAAAAACTTAACGGAGTTAAGCTTTTTTTCCAAATTACAAACATATTTTTTAGGGCTTTTGATTAGAACGACGATACGAGTCCATTGATGTAAAACTTGTTTCGAAACGGTGCTCCAAACGATGAAAACGACGCTTCAATTCGGGTGTTTAAATTTCCAATCAACCAAAATCAAGTCACTTGAAGCACCATTTCGAAGTAAGTTTTACATCAATGGACTCGTATCATCGTTCTGATCAAAAACCCTAAAAAATATGTTTGTAATTTGGAAAAAAAAAAACTTAACTCCGTTAAGTTTTTTTAACAGGGGACCATTGTAGGAAAAATAGGTGAAAGGTGGTACTGGTGGGGGAAATATTCTGAGGTGGGATTATTAATGGCCAATAAGGTCTAGGTGGAATTATTACAGGCCAATTCCCCTATTTTAAAAATAAAATACTAAACGTAAAACATATAACTTTCCTAATGTAAATAAACTTGTGAGAATTGTTTTGAGTTAAATATGATAAAAGTTTAATGTTTAAGCGTCCTAATGTAAGTTTTTGTAAATGGAATGAATAAAAGACCCGTCCTTTTTTCAGTAACCCTAAAAGAGTTACGCCTCCATCATCTTCTCCATTGCTGAAACCTTGATTTTTCTTGGTCACTCACTGCTACAAGCCAGATACGTCTCCACCTTTAATCTACCTCTGTATTTCGTCCAGCCTCTTTCAGAATCGACCCTGTTTTCTTTAGTAACCCTATAAAACCCTAATTTCTCTCGCCTAAAAAGACATGTACGCCTCTTAATTTCCGTTCCGCCTCGACATGAAACGTCCGCCTCATACCTTTGAGGCGTATGTATAAAAACAAGCAGTGAGGCGCCGCCTCAGATTCGATTTCTTGAAGTTTCGCCTTGAGGCGCACCTCAAAACGGACGCCTCGAGCGTTTTTTTAAACCATGAACCCACCCACCCATTCCAATTCAAAATCCCGCCCCAAGAAAAACTCCCAGCGACTTGACGCCACTGCTCACAACCGTACGACTTTTTTCCGGAAAAACTGAAATTCCGGCAAGACTGACCCATATTACGCCAGAATTCCGATATAGAGCTAGTATGGTTTCTTTATTGATTTTTGTTTTTTTATGTGATGATTAGGAAAAAATATAGACGTTTAAGGGTTTGATCTTTTTATGTTTTTTTTGTTGTTCTAGACTTGTAGTTAAATGATTTTGTTGTTTTATTTATAGCTTTGTTTGTTTAAATGATTAATTACAAGTAATCAAAATTTAATACTAGGGCTTGAATGTTTGAAAATAAAGTTGAAATGAACTATGGTTGAACATGATCGTTTATTTTGTTTAAGTGTTCAATGTTGTTTTATGAACCTATGGAGCGATTTATATGTGATAGGAACCATGAGTAAGAATATAATGAACTTAGGGAGTGTTTTGTATCTCTAGATGATGTTTTGGATAGATTTCAAAAAATGAAAACCTGTAGGACACAATTTTAAATACGTTTGTAATGACATTTGACGTCTTCTTGATGATTATATAAATTTTAGTTTGATGTTCTTTTGTCTTACATGACCCGACCCGATCCGTCCCACTAAAAACCAACTTTTTTATATAGCTAGGGGCCTAAAATCTTTTAAAAAATTCCGCACCTCAACAAAAAATTTATGAGGCCGCCCCTGCCTATAGCTAAAAGCCGACAATGAAACTCGAAAAGTGGTATTGTTAGGAAGCTCTAAAAAAATTAGACTCTAGAATACAACATACAAGTCTTTTTACACAATCTTTTTTATATAACTTACTCCAGTTCAATAACAATTTTACATCATGGATTCTTCATTTCTTTAGATGAAACTAATGAGTTTTTTGTGAACTCGGTAATAGAGGCACACAAATCATCATGGAGGAAGAAAAAAACACGTCATAATTAAGAACAAGTAGTGCTCAATTAAATAGAGACTGGGAAGGAAATTTTTTTGTTAGTTGTTTTTTTACTATTGTTTTATTTTTGTGTTACGTTCAATTTATAATTATTATTGAAGGTGTGCACATGATCATTTGGTAGTTGACTATTTTTGCAGAAATCCAATTTACACTAACGAAGATTTTAGGCACCGCCACAAAATGAGTCGTTTACGATTCCAACGAATAGTCGATGATTTAGAGAGGACAATGTCGTTTTTAGATTATCATGAGATGAGAGATGTAGAAAACGTTTTACGCCTTTGTATAAGCGCACTTCAACAATTTGTCAAATGGCGTACAACACATCTAGCAATGCATGTGTTATGAGTATCGGAAAGTGTCTTAGAAAATATCATGGGAAAGTATGTATAAATTTTTCAATGGTATTATTTAACTATACAATAAGAAGTACTTGTGTAAACCAACATGGTATGACTACCAAAAACTGTATTAGGCACACAAAGCAACACTAGGCTTTCCTAGAATGCTATGCAACACGATTGTATGTATTAGTCGTGGTATATATGTCCTAATGCATGGTGTGTCAATTTAAGTTGAGTGATAACGAGTATCCTTCTTTAATGCTGGGAGTTGTGGCGTCACAAAATCTATGGATTTGGCATGGCTTGTTTGGCATTCCCAGTTTCAATAATGAGTTAAACATTCTCAATTCTTCAAAGGTTTTTAAGGTCATCCTAAACAGAGTAGCACCTGCGTTTATGGTTAAGGACGTGGTATACAAGCACATGTATTATATTGTTGATAGAATATCTGAGTAAGAAACAATTGTAACACCCCAATTTTTGACAATTTGGAATTATGATGCAGGATTTAGTTATATATATATGGAATGAAAGCCCAAGTTACCTAATAAAGGGAGATTAATAAAAGGCCCATTGTGGGATATTTAAAAGGAATAAGGTGGTGGACCTAAAGGCGCAAATTGATGTTTACATACGATTGAAGTTGATGTACATTTTGATGTTAAAATGTGATTTGATGAAATTGCTAAACGTTCATAAATTATTAACTTTGTTTTGCTACAATTAGGACTCACTCAGAGTAGCTGAATTTTTAGCTTGCATGTCTAGTTAAACACGTTGATGCTTGATATGAAGTCCACAACATGGATTTAAGGCTCCCCCACTTTTGGACAGATATCCTATCAACATTAGTTGAGCCACTATGTTATTTAATGTTTTGGTGAAGACAATGTAATCAATACTTGATGTTTTAATGTAATTTTCCTTGCTATGTGATGACTATTATCAGTTTAAGAACTATATTTTGATGCAGTGATCCAAATGCGGGGTTTGGGCGGGTTTAGGGTCTTACAAATTTGTCAAATTTTCGCCTTACGACTCAATGCATCAGCCACGTTATTCGCCTTACCAGGATGGTAGCGAATTTCGCAATCATAGTCGTTTAGAAGCTCAACCCAACGTCGTTGCCTCATGTTAAGTTCTTTCTGATTGAAGATATGCTGAAGACTCTTGTGGTCAGTAAACACTACGCACTTTGTACCATACAGGCAGTGTCTCCAGATTTTGAGAGCAAAAACTACTGCACCCAACTCAAGATCATGAGTCGTGTAGTTTTTCTCGTGTACCTTTAGCTGTCTTGATGCATAAGCTATGACTTTGTTTCTTTGTATAAGAACACAGCCAAGGCCTAAACTAGATGCATCACAATACACAACAAAATGTGTCACACCCCCAAAAATCCACCATGCGGAGTATCACCGCTTGGAGGCGTGACATGACCAGGATCGAGCCACCAATCATGTTGAACAATGTAATTAAGTAAATGAAATCAACCACAATACGATTGATGACCAAAGCTAGTTAGCTAAGTTTAGTTTAAACAGCGGAAGCATAAATGTAAATCCAAAAACATAAGTCCATAGTTTATAAGTTTAAAGTTCAAAGCGTAAGTTTAGTCAGTTCATGAGGATTTAAATATTAAGCACGGAACATAACAGTCCGTACTCCACAACGACTCCTTCCTCGTGCAAGCTCCAAGCATTTAGCGACCTGTAAGGCATGTAACAACGAGTCAACAACAAAGTTGAGTGAGTTCACGTTTGGTTGTTTAGTTTTAAGTTGTTTCTGAAAACGTGGTTTGTCTTTCGTTGGCGTAATTGTCGTGGGGGTTACCCCGTAGTTGA
This sequence comes from Helianthus annuus, assembly GCF_002127325.2. Taxonomy (NCBI): domain Eukaryota; kingdom Viridiplantae; phylum Streptophyta; class Magnoliopsida; order Asterales; family Asteraceae; genus Helianthus; species Helianthus annuus. The sequence goes on along the minus strand of NC_035445.2, from coordinate 116,974,989 downwards.
AAGTAAGATTAACCAGTTCATTCTTTATTACCCAGACCATATTTATGACTAGTGGGGGCTTCTCCATGTGAACTACTAGACCGTATGATATCGACTACTACGCAAGTAAGTTGTGCCCTACATCAGTGTCTATCATCACTGATGGTTTGCCATAGTCCATTAGTACACGCCCGTCCGACTGGCACGGTGTGAGGTTTGTTAAACCTAATAGCGCTATTAACTAATGACCTGCTCACCATTGGCCTCGGCGATTAAGTCGATATAAAATGAGGGACTTATGATAGAGTTTTGTCTAGTAACTTTTAAGGTTGTTGTCCTACCCAAGGAGGACGAACGTACATAGTTCTCCCAAAGAGAATACGCAGGATTAATATTGGCATCCTACCCGAGGAGGATGGTCGTACATATCCTACCCAAGTAAGATATGTAAATTCCGTTTTAATTCTTTAACCCATTCCCAAACCACTGGGAATCCCATGCCTTAGAAAGTGTGTGAACTCACCTCGGTTTGCTCGGTTAGATTCTCAAATATAGCTAACAGTCAAGGTCGGTCAATCACGTCCTAATATGATTACCAGTTGGTCATTTAGTGGTTTTCAAATAGAGCACAAAGTTCCTACACGTATCTATTACATAACATGCATTACTTTAACGGTTTATGCCCACGTAACCTCCCCATCTATTCCCATTCACAAATAAACATACGACATTGCACATAACACTTTTATCGACACATAACATGTTAGATCATTCACAGATAGCATACTCGACATTTAGACACGCAAATTACTACTTATGTCATTTCAACTTAAATATCCAAAACTGGGCTGTTTTCGAGCATTTTAATAAAATAGTTATCTTATTTCAAAAATTCCCAACTGTTTACAAAAGGTGCTAAACGATCCAAATATTATTGTGTAAAAATCTCGGGATCCGATTCATTACCAATATTTTATTAAAAATCATTTTCCGGACTGCACTCAGATTTATCTTTTTCTGACTGCAGTTCACGGAATAATTCATTAAAAATTCATTGTAAGTCGGATTGACGAAATTCCAGTGGGACAATTACTACGACATCAGTGTCCATCTACAGTACCAATTTCATGATCCAACTCCACACAGAACTCAAGTTAATGCAGAAAACAGAATGCATATTTTCAGCAGTAAAAATGCAGCTCTAGCTGCTGTTACAAAATGACGCTTTAAAAATAGTAAACGAAGTCCAAAATTACGATTCCAGTGCCATTAGAACCGTATTTCATAATACATAAATCTAGACTTCAGAAAATACATTTTTCGTTAAGTTACGGTCTGGTTACAGCCAACTGAAGTTGGCTATAAAAACCAAACAGCCTACTGTTTCAGCTTTTATCTTTCTAACTTGTGTTCGATTAATTCCGTTAACATGTTTAGTGATCACAACAACATCAAACATCAATATTACAAGTAGATCAGCAAGTAATCAGCAACATAATCAAGACAACTTCAATTTATCATCACTTCATTATGTTTCAACAATATTTCATTACAAGTTAGTTTATATGCAAGACTTTGTTCATGGTTCTTTAGTGTTCATGGATTTTCATTATCAAACAACTACTAACCACTCTAATAACATGAAAGATGAACGGATCTAAGCTCTTACCACTAGTTCAAGACTAGCGAAGTTCGAGTGAAGAAATGTGGTGGTTAATAGCGAATGGAGAAGGTCCTTCCACTTCCGAGAGCACCGAGCTTCGTTATATGACCCGTAGCACCTTTGTATCACTAGAGAATGGATGGAATGGAAGTGAAAAATGGTGGTGGTGGTGCTACTAAGGGCTGCCGAGATCAAGAAGGGAGGGAGAGGGTGTGATGATGTTGATGGGTGAATGGTGTAATGAGAATGAAGAACTTGTGGTTACTTATAATATCTTCCAACATGATAATGTCCAATAGATCCAATGTCTCATAAGTACCATACATTCCCATTAAACAATTAGAGAAAGTCATGGGGGATTTCCCATGTTCATAACCGGTTGGGGGGGGGGGGGTTGGTTTAGTTGGATTTCAACTAAGTTAGTTAGGAAGTTAAGTGTTTAGTTAGTGTCTTGTGAGTGTTATTAAATATAGTGTGTTAGGGTGTTCGGGTGTCACACCCCAACCGATGGCGGAATCATCGGGGCGCGGCACTGAGCGAAACAGATTGTTCAGAAGCTTCCACAACAACTATCATACAATTCAGTTATATAACACGTCCCATACCGTGTCCCAAATAATAACAAGTTATCATAGAAATCAACTAAACAATATGGGAACTGTTCCGACAACTCAGATTCTTAATTATTACAGACCGATTTAAATATTGTTTTAGGACTTCTAGACGGCTAACTGTAGATCTTACTGACTACAGGTGCCAGTACAAGATCTACAGAGAACTATGGCCCTGGAGCAGGTATGTGGACACTGTCCTAAGGTCACAGGCTCCTAGAAGCTTATTATTGCCTCGCTTCCCTAGCACGCTAGTAGCTTAAACACCTGTCACATACGTTAAAATAAAAGTCAATACATATAATGTAAAGGTGAGTACACAAGTTTGATATAGCATATAAGGTTCGAAAAGTTTACGCGTAACCAAGCACGTACACAAGGGCAAACGATGCATGTAAATTATCAACATGGGACCATCGATACCAACGACTTCGAGTTGACTGTCCGAGACAGTTCGCAATACATGATTACCACCGTAATCCATGCAAGTAATTGTCCTTAGCAACCCCCGTGTGAACGGGTGCTGAGTCCAAACTATAGTACTACGTTGCTAAAGCAGGCAGATAGCACTCCACGTGTAAACATAATAAACAGCAATCATTTAGTCAAGTAATACATGCAAGTAGGTTAGCGTTCAAATAGTTTGTGTTGTTTGTGAATTTGATAGATTACGTATGTAACACCCAAAAGTGCGGAAAGCAAAAAGGGATCGAGTATACTCACAGTGGTTGGTTGTGGATTGAAAGGAGCACTGAGAATAGGTTAGCCTGAATAGTTTGATAACAATACAATGAGTAATGCGGAAAAAGTGAACAGTGGAAACTGGATCGGATAGACTATTCGATCGGACGGCTGTTCGATCGAGTGGGCTGTTCGATTGGGTTAAAGTCCGTTCGAACGTCCCGTTCGATCGGCCGGCTGGCTCGATCGGCTGGTTCTTTCAAGTGGATTGTTTCTTCCTTTGATGTGAAGGATGTGTTTGTGTATGATGGTTTGTATTTTTGAAGTTTTCGCAGCATTACCATTCAAGTTGGCCGATCGAACAGTTCGTTCGATCGGTTGGTCCAACCGATCGGTTAGCATTGCACACTTGGCAAATTGTCACTCGATCGGGTGGCTTGCTCGATCGGGTGACATTCCAATGTTTCGAAGAGGTTTAGCGTTGAAGTGTAGTATCTCATGATTCGATGAGTAATGTTTACAATCGAGTGGCTCGATCGATCGAACAGAACCCTGTCAATACTACACCTCATGAGTTTGTGGGCCCAGATGCTAGTCGATCGATTAGCCTAGTCGATCGGCTGGCGTAGTCGTTCGGTTGGGCTGTTCGTTCGAATAGCCTAACCGTTCGGCCAGCCCCCGACCTGGTTAGTCCATCACCTAGCACTTGGTTATTTCCCGTTATTTTATTGATGTTTTAAAGATAGTTTGACCACAAGTTGAACCACAAAAACCTCAGCCTTTACTTTACTCACTGACTCGGCTGGAATCACCCAAGCTCGGTCAGGGAGCGTTCAAGGACCTAAGTTTAACGTTTAACTTGTAATCGGTAATCTCGTGGTAAAGTCCGAATCTTGAACCATGTGTTTGTTTAGAATGATTTATAGGTCGGTTCAAGCTTCGTTTTCGCCGGTTTGAGTGTAAAAGAGTTGAAAGATTGGTGAAAACCCGTCTTTCAATCCTTTTCCACCGTGAAATGTTAAGATCTTGGAAGATTTTAAGTTGTTTATGTGGAAATCGGTTAGATTCAAGCTATTCATGTCGGATTGATGTCAATCTTAGTGTTCTTCATGAACACCATGATGACATCACCCAAGAATGCTTAGATCTTGTGATTTCACGGTTGGAATTCAGATTTTTGAAAGATAGAAAGATGGAGAATCGATCAAGGATCAAAAACGTACAAAGATTGGAGTGAAATACTTACAGGTTTGAGAGAAATCTGAGAAATGGCGAGAATAGAAGGCTGGTCGGTCAGAGCTTTTCCAAAAGTGGAAAGCTTGACAAGGACATCCCTATTTATAGGCTTCCAAAAGTGGAAAGGGGTTAGATGATCGAACAGCATCCCTGATCGAGCGGCTGCCCGATCGAACAGCCTGTTCGATCGGCTAGCCTGTTCGATCAGATTGCCCTGTCCGATCGGCTTGCCTGGTTTTGAGTGTTTCGCGACGATTTTTGATATTTCGATTTCGATAGATTGAGGAGTAGGGTAGGATAGAGTTTCTATTCAAATTACTTTCAGTCCCAACTACTATATCTAACATACAAGCATCCTTACAACCTATTTTTCAAAGTCGGTTTCGATTGTGTTTGATCATCCTTCGAGTCTCGATTGATTTGATTGATTCACCACACTCTTTAATATAAAAGTAACATGCACAAGTAACACGTAAGGCACACACACACGTATAAAACCATTAAAATTATCCACACTTGAGTTCGATGATTGATTTGATTAGCTTGATTATTGATTGACTAGCTTTATTGCATTGTTACTTCCTATCATTCACAGTCGGTCGTTGATTCACAGTTCGATTATCGGCCGATTAGTTTGATTATACAACACTTACTCCACATAATATGAAAATCAAAATGAAACTAAAATGAAATTAATCTTTATTGATCTTTAATTCCAATAACAGTCAACTCTTGACTTTGACTTTGACTTTTGGGAAAACACGGGGTGTTACAGTCTCCCCTCCTTTAGGGAATTTCGTCCCGAAATTAGGCCGAGAACCGTACATCGCCGTGTGATTTTACCAATTTGATGCTTCAGATCTATCTGAACAACTGCGGGTACTTGGCCTTCATGTCACTTTCGAGTTCCCAAGTGAACTCCGCGCCTCGTTTGCCTTCCCATCGTACTTTTACGATAGGAATGCGAGAGCGTCTGAGTTGCTTGGTCTGTCGGTCCATGATTTCGACAGGCTTTTCCACGAAGTGTAGCGTCTCATTGACCTGAAGATCGTCGAGTGGTATTATTGCGTCGTGGTCGGCTACGCATTTTCGAAGGTTTGAAATATGGAAAGTCGGGTGGACATTGCTGAGTTCCTCCGGTAATTCGAGTTTGTAGGCAGATTTACCGATCCTTTCCAGAATCTTAAAAGGTCCAACAAATCGAGGCGCAAGTTTCCCTCTTTTGCCGAATCGGACTACTCCCTTCCAAGGTGATACCTTTAGGAGTACGTAGTCGCCAACTGCAAATTCGCGGGGCTTGCGTCGTTTATCGGCGTACATCTTTTGTCTGTCCCGGGCCTTCACCAAGTTTTCCCTTATCTGGTGGATCTTGTCAGTCGTTTCTTGCAGAATCTCGGGCCCAGTCAGTTGTGAATGACCGACCTCGTGCCATACAATAGGCGAGCGACATCTCCTACCATACAAGGCTTCGAAAGGTGCCATTTCGATGCTGGAGTGGTAGCTATTATTGTACGAAAATTCGACCAACGGTAGGTGTTTGCTCCAACTACCACCAAAATCGATAACACACGCACGGAGCATGTCTTCAATAGTACGAATTGTTCTTTCAGTCTGCCCGTCGGTTTGCGGGTGGAATGCGGTACTCAAATTCAGCGTCGTACCAAGAGCTGCTTGAAAAGTTTCCCACAATCTCGATGTAAACCGAGCATCGCGATCAGAAATGATGTCTCGAGGCGTACCATGATTCTTAATGATCTCGTCGGTGTAGATTTGGGCTAACTTGGCCACCTTATAGTCTTCTCGTATTGGCAGAAAGTGGGCTGATTTGGTTAGACGGTCGACTATAACCCAAATACTGTCGTGACCTGATGGCGTGGTCGGAAGCTTAGTTATGAAATCCATAGCTATGCTTTCCCACTTCCATACGGGTATCGGCGGTTGTTCGAGTAAGCCTGAAGGTCTTTGGTGTTCAGCCTTGACTCTTGCACAAGTTAAACAGCTACCAACATATAGAGCAATATCCCTTTTCATCCCAGGCCACCAGTACTTATAGCGAAGGTCCTGGTACATTTTGTCCGCACCGGGATGAATGGAATATCGGGATTTGTGGGCTTCGTTCATGATGATCTTTCGCAAATCTGTCCTCCTCGGAACCCAGATTCGGTCCAGATAATAGAATATCCCGTTGGCTTTGCTCACGAGCTGAGTTCCATCGTGATAGATTCGTTCTTCCTTCAACGTACGCTCGTTAAAGCAAGCGTGTTGTGCTTCGCGGATGAGAGCTTCGAGGTTATACTGAGCCTGGATGTTTCGAACACCTATCACGTAATTCTTTCTGCTGAGGGCGTCTGCAACTACATTCGCCTTGCCTGGGTGATAACGGATCTCACAGTCGTAATCGTTGAGAAGTTCTACCCATCGGCGTTGACGCATATTGAGTTCTCTCTGGTTAAAGATATGTTGTAGGCTCTTGTGATCGGTGAAGATCGTACACCTTGTACCATACAGGTAATGTCGCCAAATCTTTAAGGCAAAGACAACTGCGCCTAGCTCAAGGTCATGGGTTGTATAGTTCTTCTCGTGGATTTTGAGCTGTCGAGATGCGTAAGCTATAACCTTGTCTCGTTGCATGAGAACACAGCCAAGTCCAAGGTTTGAAGCATCACAATAGACAACGAAGTCATCGCTTCCGTCCGGCAGTGTAAGAACTGGTGCATGGCACAGCATGTGTTTGAGGGTTTGGAAAGCAGTTTCCTGCGCGTTTCCCCACACAAAAGGCTTGTCTTTATGAGTAAGGGAGGTAAGCGGTACAGCAATCTTTGAGAACCCTTCGATGAATCGCCGGTAGTAACCAGCTAATCCGAGAAAAGAGCGAACTTCTGACGGATTCTTTGGCGTAACCCATCCCTTGACTGCCTCAATCTTTGCAGGATCAACGTGTATACCCCGACTATTCACAATGTGACCCAGAAATTGAACCTCCTCCAACCAGAACTCACACTTGGAGAATTTGGCGTAGAGTTGGTTTCCCTGAAGCAACTCGAGAACCAATCGCAAATGCTGCGCATGTTCGGCCCTCGATCTGGAATAGATCAGGACATCGTCGATAAATACAATGACGAAACGGTCTAAGTACGGTTTACACACGCGATTCATCAGATCCATGAAGACCGCGGGTGCGTTGGTCAAACCAAAAGGCATGACAACAAATTCGTAGTGGCCGTATCGGGTTCGAAAGGCGGTTTTGGGTATGTCTTCCTCTTGAATCCGCAACTGATGGTAGCCTGAACGTAGATCAATCTTGGAGAAACACTGAGCACCTTGTAATTGGTCAAACAGATCATCGATTCTTGGTAAGGGGTATCGATTCTTGATGGTCAGCTTGTTCAATTCCCGGTAATCGATGCACATCCGGAGCGACCCGTCCTTCTTTTTGACGAAAAGGACTGGTGCGCCCCATGGAGAAGTGCTCGGGCGAATGAAGCCTTTTTCAAGTAACTCTTGGAGTTGCTTTGAGAGTTCTCGCATCTCAGATGGGGCGAGTCGATACGGAGCTTTGGCCACTGGGTTGGCTCCTGGAATAAGGTCGATTCGAAAGTCGATATCACGACTTGGAGGTAATCCAGGAAGGTCATCAGGGAACACCTGAGGAAATTCTCGGACAACGGGAACATCCTTGACTTCAACTTTCCTTTTCTTGTCCGTCTCTGCTACAACAATGTTGGCCAAGAAGGCTCGATATTCCTTGCGGAGATATTTGCGAGCTTGAAGACATGACATGAGCTTGAGATCTTTTGCAGTAGTTTCACCATAAACACATAGAATATCACCACTAGCTAGCACAAAACGAATCATCTTATCGAAACACACAACTTCAGCATGGTTTTCACGAAGAAAATCCATGCCTACTATGACATCGAAACTTCCGAGCTGCATTGGAATGAGATTAATCGGAAATATATGATTGTTGAGCTCGAGAGTACAATCACGGAGCACAGAATTGACAGCAATGGTTCTTCCGGTAGCGACTTCTACTTCGAAGGGTGACGAAAGATAAGAGCGCTTACGTCTAAGAAGCTTCTCAAATTCAAATGACACAAAGCAGTTATCGGCTCCAGTATCAATCAAACATGATGCATATATACCATTCACAAGGAACGTACCATTGACCACGTTGTTGTCAGCTTGAGCCTGGCGTGCGTTGATGTTGAAAGTTCTGGCGTGAGCGGCTTGTTGTTGAGGCTGCTGTTGTTGTTGCTGGGGTTGTTGGGCTTCTTGTTTCACCACTCTGTTCGGGCACCGGTTTGCGAAGTGGTTAGGGTCACCACATGCAAAGCAGGTTCGAACATTGTTTGCCGGGGCCTGTGCAGCTTGAGGAGCTTGAGGAGCAGGTAGCAGGGCTTGGTTAACAGCGGCTTGAGCTTGCGTTTGACGAGGACCATAGCGGCAACTCGCAGTGAAATGCCCGTAAACGTTGCAGTGGGCACAGAAACGGCAGGCCACACCCACCGGGTGATGATAAGAACATGTAGCACAGAGTGGGTGGGGGCCGGTGTACGCACGCTTAGCCGGCGGCGCATTGATCACTGGCGCAGTGCGCTGTGGTTGTTGCTGTTGTGGCGGTACTGACTGAAGAGGAGCAGCATTGGTTGCGGCGGCGCAACTCTTGTTCTTCTTTCTTCTTCTCGAGGACTTGGAGGCTTGAGCAGTAGGGTTGTCGGTTGATGCGGCAGTAACTTGATGCAACGACTTGGATGGCTTATCCCAGACACCAGCCTTAACTCGCTTGTCGTTAATCTCGGCAGCGAGTAGGTAGGTTTCCTCGATTGATGCGGGTTTGGCGGCGAACACAAAATCTGCAACACAATCCGGAAGAGCACGGATGTATTTCTTGATGGTCATCTCGGGAGTCTTGACCTGGTCTGGACAGATAATGCTCAGTTGTTTGAAACGGGCGGTGAGACCAGCGTTGTCGCCCTCCTTCTGCTTGATGGTCCAGAACTCATCCTCCAACTTTTGGCGTTCGTGGGGAGGACAGAACTCGTCCAGCATGATAGCCTTCAGTTCCTCCCACGTCAGCTCGTAGGCAGCGTCGTTCCCGCGCTTATTCCTTTCGGCTGTCCACCAGTCCAATGCCCGCGACTGGAAGACACCGGTAGCATTGAGATTTCGAAGATGATCCGGGCATCCGCTTTGACGAAGGGTAACTTCCACAGAGTCAAACCAGTGAAATAAGCCTGTAGGGCCCTCTTCACCAGTGAACTCCTTCGGTCCACACGCCTTAAATTGCTTGAAACTGAACGGAGCTTTGCTGGATTCAGTGAGGGTTCGGGATTCTTCCGACGACTTGCTTGTGTTTTCGTACACCTCACTGACAGCTTTCGCTACAGACCTTGAGATGAGCTTGGCGAGACGTCGGTCTCTCTTTTCCTGACGGGAAAGGTTTTGGCGAGTTCTTGATGATGACGACATGGTCTGCAATAGACATCGCCATAGGGCTCAACACAACGAATTCGAATCTCACACGTCTTAGTTTACTAAAGCTTAGAATCACGTCGCATCTTACGTCACGTAACACATATAAACACATAAGCACATAATCATAGAGGCACATAAGCACAGAAGCAATTAGAGCACATAAGCAATTAAGCAAATAGAGCACTTAATTTCCTAAACACGTACGCAATTTTATCACAGAGGCTGTCAGAAAACAGAAACCTATAACCACAAGTCGAGTGTCGTTCGTTTTGCATATCGGATAGCATCACATTGTATCGTCTAACTTAGTCGTATAGCGTAGCATAGCACACTGGTTTCGTTTAGATCACATCAACAGGGATTTGAATCGAGATAGGATGGCAACAAAGGTCACGCAGATTGATAACAAATGGAGTAACCAACGAGTCTTAAAACACGTAAACAGGTAAATCATATAAAATCAACGAAGCAACACTCAAAATCGGAAAATGGATTGTCTGCGGCTACTAGACTTTGACTAACCATGGCAATTTAACTATTCTCAGTTGACTTGTCGTTACTTTCGACTCTAGGGGACATGTTTCTGCCTCGATTCTTGGGCATTATGCATGCGCATTCTAGGCCATACTCGTGAGTTCAGGTCGTTGGAGTCCGTCAATTGCCTTGGCGAGATAAAATAAAGTCGGAATAACTGCCAAGGTTAGGGTTTCACCCCTAGCTCAGCAATTTCTTCCTTGTTTTAAGAAAATTTTAGAGGAAAGTTTTCATCAAATTACGGGTTTCAGCCCTGATTTGGTATAATTCTCCCCCGTTTGTTGATAGAAAATCGCGCAAAATAATTGGCAAAAAAAAAAAAAAAAATTGTAATTTAGGCAGGAATTCGCGGGTTTCACTCCTAATCCTGTCCAAATTACGAAATTTGGCTCGGAGTTCGGATGTAATGATAGAATAGAAGGAAACAACATAAAATAAGCACATAAACTTGGTCTCTTGGTTCCTAGCTATAGTCTAGGTCTCTAAGACAGCGATCCGGACTAGATCGTGTCTAACCTAATTCCCTATAGTTATGGCTCTGATACCAATCTGTCACACCCCAACCGATGGCGGAATCATCGGGGCGCGGCACTGAGCGAAACAGATTGTTCAGAAGCTTCCACAACAACTATCATACAATTCAATTATATAACACGTCCCATACCGTGTCCCAAATAATAACAAGTTATCATAGAAATCAACTAAACAATATGGGAACTGTTCCGACAACTCAGATTCTTAATTATTACAGACCGATTTAAATATTGTTTTAGGACTTCTAGACGGCTAACTGTAGATCTTACTGACTACAGGTGCCAGTACAAGATCTACAGAGAACTATGGCCCTGGAGCAGGTATGTGGACACTGTCCTAAGGTCACAGGCTCCTAGAAGCTTATTATTGCCTCGCTTCCCTAGCACGCTAGTAGCTTAAACACCTGTCACATACGTTAAAATAAAAGTCAATACATATAATGTAAAGGTGAGTACACAAGTTTGATATAGCATATAAGGTTCGAAAAGTTTACGCGTAACCAAGCACGTACACAAGGGCAAACGATGCATGTAAATTATCAACATGGGACCATCGATACCAACGACTTCGAGTTGACTGTCCGAGACAGTTCGCAATACATGATTACCACCGTAATCCATGCAAGTAATTGTCCTTAGCAACCCCCGTGTGAACGGGTGCTGAGTCCAAACTATAGTACTACGTTGCTAAAGCAGGCAGATAGCACTCCACGTGTAAACATAATAAACAGCAATCATTTAGTCAAGTAATACATGCAAGTAGGTTAGCGTTCAAATAGTTTGTGTTGTTTGTGAATTTGATAGATTACGTATGTAACACCCAAAAGTGCGGAAAGCAAAAAGGGATCGAGTATACTCACAGTGGTTGGTTGTGGATTGAAAGGAGCACTGAGAATAGGTTAGCCTGAATAGTTCGATAACAATACAATGAGTAATGCGGAAAAAGTGAACAGTGGAAACTGGATCGGATAGACCATTCGATCGGACGGCTGTTCGATCGAGTGGGCTGTTCGATTGGGTTAAAGTCCGTTCGAACGTCCCGTTCGATCGGCCGGCTGGCTCGATCGGCTGGTTCTTTCAAGTGGATTGTTTCTTCCTTTGATGTGAAGGATGTGTTTGTGTATGATGGTTTGTATTTTTGAAGTTTTCGCAGCATTACCATTCAAGTTGGCCGATCGAACAGTTCGTTCGATCGGTTGGTCCAACCGATCGGTTAGCATTGCACACTTGGCAAATTGTCACTCGATCGGGTGGCTTGCTCGATCGGGTGACATTCCAATGTTTCGAAGAGGTTTAGCGTTGAAGTGTAGTATCTCATGATTCGATGAGTAATGTTTACAATCGAGTGGCTCGATCGATCGAACAGAACCCTGTCAATACTACACCTCATGAGTTTGTGGGCCCAGATGCTAGTCGATCGATTAGCCTAGTCGATCGGCTGGCGTAGTCGTTCGGTTGGGCTGTTCGTTCGAATAGCCTAACCGTTCGGCCAGCCCCCGACCTGGTTAGTCCATCACCTAGCACTTGGTTATTTCCCGTTATTTTATTGATGTTTTAAAGATAGTTTGACCACAAGTTGAACCACAAAAACCTCAGCCTTTACTTTACTCACTGACTCGGCTGGAATCACCCAAGCTCGGTCAGGGAGCGTTCAAGGACCTAAGTTTAACGTTTAACTTGTAATCGGTAATCTCGTGGTAAAGTCCGAATTTTGAACCATGTGTTTGTTTAGAATGATTTATAGGTCGGTTCAAGCTTCGTTTTCGCCGGTTTGAGTGTAAAAGAGTTGAAAGATTGGTGAAAACCCGTCTTTCAATCCTTTTCCACCGTGAAATGTTAAGATCTTGGAATATTTTAAGTTGTTTATGTGGAAATCGGTTAGATTCAAGCTATTCATGTCGGATTGATGTCAATCTTAGTGTTCTTCATGAACACCATGATGACATCACCCAAGAATGCTTAGATCTTGTGATTTCACGGTTGGAATTCAGATTTTTGAAAGATAGAAAGATGGAGAATCGATCAAGGATCAAAAACGTACAAAGATTGGAGTGAAATACTTACAGGGTTGAGAGAAATCTGAGAAATGGCGAGAATAGAAGGCTGGTCGGTCAGAGCTTTTCCAAAAGTGGAAAGCTTGACAAGGACAGCCCTATTTATAGGCTTCCAAAAGTGGAAAGGGGTTAGATGATCGAACAGCATCCCTGATCGAGCGGCTGCCCGATCGAACAGCCTGTTCGATCGGCTAGCCTGTTCGATCAGATTGCCCTGTCCGATCGGCTTGCCTGGTTTTGAGTGTTTCGCGACGATTTTTGATATTTCGATTTCGATAGATTGAGGAGTAGGGTAGGATAGAGTTTCTATTCAAATTACTTTCAGTCCCAACTACTATATCTAACATACAAGCATCCTTACAACCTATTTTTCAAAGTCGGTTTCGATTGTGTTTGATCATCCTTCGAGTCTCGATTGATTTGATTGATTCACCACACTCTTTAATATAAAAGTAACATGCACAAGTAACACGTAAGGCACACACACACGTATAAAACCATTAAAATTATCCACACTTGAGTTCGATGATTGATTTGATTAGCTTGATTATTGATTGACTAGCTTTATTGCATTGTTACTTCCTATCATTCACAGTCGGTCGTTGATTCACAGTTCGATTATCGGCCGATTAGTTTGATTATACAACACTTACTCCACATAATATGAAAATCAAAATGAAACTAAAATGAAATTAATCTTTATTGATCTTTAATTCCAATAACAGTCAACTCTTGACTTTGACTTTGACTTTTGGGAAAACACGGGGTGTTACATCGGGGACCCTAACTAGCTCAGAAAAATAGAATTAGTGTGTTTGACAATATTTTTGTGTTCCGGGTAAAGTCCGGTTGTTCGGTTTGATACTGTTCTGTTAAAGTGCTTAACTAATCCGTAAAGTGTCCTACATATATGTTTTTGTAACGTTTTTAATTCTCAACACTTAGGAAATCATAACGGACTATTTAATAGCTTTTCTGTATACTATTAGTATGTTAACAAGTACATGTAAGTATAACATAGTAATCAGAGAGCAGCTAAGTAATTCCACACAGTCGCCAAGCACTTTAATTATCAATAATAAATTGTACGGAATACATGGAATTACGAGGGTTGTCACAAAATGGTCGTTGCCCTCAGGTAAAGTTAGAATAGGTGCATCACAGAGCTTCTGTTTCAATGTCTGAAAAGCTTCTTCCTGTTTGGATCCCCACTCAAAAGGTTTATTCTTCTGAGTTAAAGCTGTGAGAGGAACCGCAATCTTGGAGAAGTTTTCTATAAAACGGCGGTAATAACCCGCTAGACCAAGAAATGAACGAACCTCGGTAGGAGTAGTAGGTGTATCCCAATCCTTAATCGCACTGATTTTGGCGGGATCTACAGGAATACCTTGTTCGTTAACGATGTGCCCCAAAAAATTGAACTTCCTTAAGCTATAATTCGCACTTGGAGAATTTGGCGAAAAGCTGGTCTTTCTTTAGAAGCTCCATTGTAAGACGAAGATGCTGCTCATGATCAGCTCGAGTCTTAGAATAGATCAGAATGTCATAAATGAAAACGATGATGAACTTGTCCAAATAAGGCTTACAAACCCTATTCATCAAGTCCATGAAAACAGCAGGAGCATTAGTTAATCCGAAAGGCATAACTCATAATGCCCATATCGAGTACGAAATGCAGTCTTGGGAATATCTTCTTCGATCACTCGAAGTTGATGATACCCAAAACGCAGGTCAATCTTTGAAAAGCAAGTAGCACCCTGTAGCTGATCAAAGAGATCATCAATGCGAGGTAGGGGATATCGATTTTTGATGGTAAGCTTGTTAAGCTCACGATAATCGATACACATCCTAAAAGACCCATCTTTCTTTTTCACGAATAGGACAGGAGCACCCCACGGTGAAAAGCTAGGACGAATGAATCCTTTGTCAGATAGCTCCTGAAGCTGCTTAGACAACTCTTGCATCTCAGACGGTGCAAGACGGTAAGGTGACTTTGCAATAGGATTTGCACCAGGTACGAGATCGATGCGGAACTCAACTTGGCGCACAGGGGGTAAACCAGCTAATTCTTCAGGAAATACCTTAGGATAATCCCGAACAACAGGGATATCTTGGATAGTCTTACCCATGACTTTCTCCTCTACAACATGTGCCAAGAAAGCAACATATTTCTTTCGTAGGTATTTTTGGGCTTGGGTACAAGACATGAGTTTAAGACCACTAACGGGTTTCTCCCCACGAACTTCTAAGATCTCACCAGTCGAAAGCGGTATACAGACCAACTTCTCAAAACATACCACCTCAGCATGGTACTTGGATAACCAATCCATTCCTACTATTACATCGAAGCTCCCGAGTTGCATCGATGTGAGGTTAATAGGGAAAAGATGGTTATTAAGGTTCAACTGGCAATTTCGAAGAATGGAGTCAAGTACGTCAGGTTCACCACTAGCTACTTCTACTGTCAAGGGCTTTCCTAGTTTTGCTGTAGTCATCGACAGCAAAGGCTCAAATGCTAAGGACACAAAACTCTTATCGGCACCCGAATCAAATAGAACAGAAGCAGGATGGTTGTTAACAAGGAACGTACCGTTCACCACTTCGTTATCCGCATGCGCCTCATTTGCATTCAGGTTAAAAGCTCTACCACGAGCATGTGCTTGATTCGCATTTGCCAACCTCGGGCAGTTGTTCCTGTAGTGGGTCAGATCCCCACAATTATAACACAAACCAGGCGGAAAGTGAGGTCGTGCAGGATTCTGGGCATGGTTTTGAACTGCCTGATTTTGGTTTGGAGCAAAGCGGCAGGTATTCGCAAGATGACCAGACTTGCCATAATTTGTGCAGATGCGACATTGCAACTGTGGCTGGTGGTGGCTATTACATCTGTTACACAAGGGCGCGTTACCAGCATACTGTTTCATGGCAGCAGGTTGTGCAGCCTGATTAGGAGCAGCCTGGTTAGTCTGAGCAGTGACAGCGAAATTCTTGGAAGCCTTACGCTTCCTAGATTTCTTTGAAGACTCAGCAGCCTTTTTGCCTTTCTGTTCCTTGGTGCTATCAGACTGTTTCTGCTTCTTATCCCCTTTTCTGTGGAGTTTACCCTTCTTGACTTGCGATTCAGTAAGGGTTGCAACTAGCTCAATGGCCTGACGGACGGTAGTAGGGTTGCTGCCAGTGACAATATCCTGAACAGGATTTGGCAAACCGTGTATGTACTTCTCAATTTCCTTATCCAAAGGCGTGACCATTGTCGGACAGAGCAAGCTTAACTCCTCGTATCTGTCTGTATAAGCCCGGTGTTCACCACTGTCTTGTTTCAGGTCATGGAACTCATTTCCAAATGCCCTCTGCTTGTGACGAGGACAAAACTCTCTCATCATGAGAGCTCTAAGTTCCTCCCATGTTTGACCTAAAGCAACATCAACACCTCTATCTCTCATTACCCCATTCCACCAGGTAAGAGCCCTCTTTTGAAATACACTTGAAGCAAACTCGACCTTACGATTGTTAGGACACTGAACATGGCGAAAGGTGCTCTCAAGACTCTCAAACCACTGTAGGAGCCCAGTTGCCCCTTCAGAACCAATAAACTTGAGCGGTTTACCCGAGTTAAAACTTTTGAAGTTGCACGGAGCATGTGCATTAACATTGTTATTGTTGGCTTGGTTTATTTGAGTTGTGAGATTCGGTAGCGTAGCAGCCATCTGCTGTGCTATAATAGCTGCCAGTTCGGCATCAGGTTGCTGAACGTTACGTCGAGGAGGCATTCTAAAAGAGGAAACATGAGAGAAAGCGATTGAGATGATGTGATGAAAAATGGGATATCATAAATATCAACAAAAGGAAAGGATGGTGGTCATTTGTTCGTTACCTCGTAACAAACAGTCGACATACAGTGACAAATTAAATTAAATGGGTCATAATAATGTATCACCGAAGAAATGCTCGCCTATAAGTGAACACTCACCCCAAGAGTTCCCAGGTAAGAATGACTGGTCCGATACTGCGGATTTGTACGAACACTCTAGCCTTAGACATAAACTCAGGGTACAGGCATTCACTCTTCCAGTTTGCACGTGTTCACATTATTTAGACCCAAACTTTGACGAGATTTTGAAAACTTGGAAGGCACACGGCCAAAAGAAATCATCTAAGGATAGATGATTGATTTCAAAATCATTTTGAAAAAATTATGTTCATGTTTTGGTAATCACCTAAGGATAGGTGACGTGTATTGTTTTAAGATCTAAACACAAGAAAACTTGTGTTAGGGTCCTAGAAAGTTATAGTCTAGGTCAAAGCATTACTAATAACCTAATTCCCTATAACCATTGGCTCTGATACCAACTCTTCTGTCACACCTCGGCCGCGTTAAAACAACAAACCGCGGTGGAAACGCCGGGGAGTGATGCGACAGAATTATTGTTTCAACAACCATGGTAATTAAAGTTTTGTATTATTAAGATTAAAGTTTACACTGTCTTTGAGTTTAAACTAAACATAACATAAATATTGTCTTTTAAGTCACTAAGGCCCAAGTCCGCCTAAGTGAAGCACAAACATCATCATGCATTAGCACCTGAAACACATGCGAAAAATAGGTACGTCAGCATAAAAATGCCTGTGAGATACATAGGTTTTGTTTATGCAGGATTCATGACTAGTAGTCAAAAGAAGTGTTTAACAAACGTAGTCATGAACCTTGTAAAATGTTTTCCTTTGTAAAATCATATGAAAAATAGATGTGAAAATCAAATGATAATGAAAGGACAATGCATGGTTAAACGAATAACCAAGTAAAAGTGAATTTGTGTAACATATGTAATTTGTAAAACAATGTCGTGTTCTTGTAAAAATGTTTCATGTCTCTGTCCAAGTGATTTAGATAACGCAACAATGTATAATACAATAAAAGCACTTATATGTAGGAAGTACAAACGGCGTATCCACCATGCTTTTATCGTATAACACATAGCCCCGTTACATAAGTCACTTATCAATATCCAACCAAAATGTCTTCTTCAATGTCAAAATGTTTATGTGTAAACCATGTTCAATGTTATGTATGAAATGTATCATGTATAACCAAATGTAATGCATAGCAAGTATAAAGTATCTACTCAAACTATGTGATAATGCCAATGTGAAAACAAATGTCATGTATGGTGAATAACTAGTAATTACTCAACCCCATAGGAAAATGTACAAAACAAGCTTTTTGAATAAACCTAAGTTTAAATCAAATGTCATGTTTTGCAGAAAACAATGCTTTATGATTACAAACATTTATGTAGTAATGTTAATCGCATACATTCAAGCCTTGCGACTGTGGTGACAAACCCTTAAACAAATTAAAGGTTTATCTAAATCATGTATATCGGATTCTGTCATTCCCAACTTCCAAACAAACCTAGGAAGTCGGAAATGGGATTTGTCATGTCCTATGGTACCATTACATACTACCGAGTGGCGTGATCAATGTTAATGAATGTATTATTGTCCCGATTAAACATACCAAATGTCATAACCAATGTAGCATGTGAAAACCATGTACTATGTATGCTAAGTAAACATACATAGTAGAAATGTTCATGTAAAACAATGTGCTAGCATGCTCAGTAAATATACATAGCAGAAATGTCATGCAAAACAATGTGTCCATATGCTAAGTAAACATATGTAACAAGTGTGTAATAAATCAATGTGCTAGCATGCTTAACATACATAGCAAAACATAACTGAAAACATGTACTAGATATGTACTAAGTGAAACTAGCATGTTATGTCATAAAAGCGTGAAAAGCACGAAAGTAACATGTATTTACATGTGTATCACCCCAAAGTATTTGAAAGCGGTAAAAGAGGGGAACTATGTACTCACATGGGATTGCTTATTAGTCTTGGGAATAAGACCAATTTAAGCTCCAAGGATCACAGAATCAACAAGGCACCTAATATAGGTAACTATGTTAATAATCGGATCCTAATTCGGGAGATAGGATAGAATGAGGTTCCATAAATCAAATGAGTATTTGAACTCATATGGCATCATTTAATAGACCTTACATTCTGATTTGGAAGTCTACCTAACCGCTTTTGACCCGTTTCGACCCATATGGTAGTATAAGCTACTATGATGCGTCGTTTGCGCAAAACTATGATCGGATGGTTAACTATGAGCTATGTCAAGTCTTACATGCCCAATTATGCCTAAACATGTTACTAAATCAGATTATATGTCAAAAATATGTTCACATAGGCAAAATACGGATTTATGCTTCAAAAGGGCGTTTTGGTCATTTCCTATGGGCATACAAGCTACTTAACAAATAATTAACCAATCCTACGTGATCATAAGGTATAACCTCAGAAGTTATTCCCTATGCAACTATGATCACTAATCATGCTTGGTCGGATCCTAATGATCGACCAAATAGGTCGGGTTCGAAAGTCTAAGCGGTTGTTTAGACCGTTTATCTTACGACCCTAAACAAGCACTAAACTAATAGTGACGAGTTAAACATGTCAAAACATGTTTAACTAACTTAGAAAACTGATTTGGTATCAAAACAAAGTGTTTTGATACCTAAATGTAGTTTCGTTGCAAAATGCGTGCTAAACGCATTTTGACCGAAACTTTGACTCGTCACCACGCCTAGTTAACGTGGTAATCAGTAGGTATAATGACTATGGATTATAACCATCGTGATTACAATCACGTTGCAAAGTTCAAACGAACTTTGCGTTGACCATTGACTGGTCAAAGCTCAAAGTCAAACACTGTTTGACTTTTACGCTAGGAAAGCGATAAAAGAACGAAGGAAGCTTACAAAGGGTCCTTGCTAGGGAGAACTTGATCTAATAATCTCAGGTATGAAGTAAATGACTTCTACTTAGAGAAAATCAGATCAAGGGTGAGGAATTCAAATGAAGGGCATGGGTATTTATACTTGTGCATGATGAACAAGATCAAGACAAGTGTTTGTGTGGCCAACAAGGAAAGATCTCATCCCTACAAGTGATTGGACCGGCTTCAAAGCCTTGGAAGTTACTTAAAATGGCCCACAAGATTGAAAACAATCAAAGGAAAATAGGTTGCAACAGGCTGGAAGCTGCTGGGATGTTTCTGCTGATTTGGGACCTCCTTGCGGACCGTAAGGATATGTGGATACGGTCCGTATGCAGTCTGCAGACCAGCAACTATCACATTTTGACAGTTTCAACCCCTGAGCTTGCTTCAACGCGTTTTGGCACTTCTAACACCCGTTAAGCCCATTTTCAAGCTCCATAATGAAGTTAAAGTAAATTTAACTTGAATTTTTCTCAAAAATGTTACGGATGTCGGTTCATTTGGCTGTACGATTGCGTTGTTCGGTTAATTACGACGGAAATCGTAACGGACGCGAAAACGTTCCAAATTGCGAAACGAATGAAGTTTTAGCATTCCAAACACCAAAATAAAAAATATTTTAGTGTGTAAAAAATTTTTGGATGCCCAGATGCGGTCAGAACGTAAGATATGCGCGTAAATGCAAACTTACGCCGTTTTTGACACTTTCAGTCCCTGTAAGATCAAATAAGCATATTTTCGCACACCGAACCACTCAAAACTTATTTCTAAGATATGTTTAGGTTATTTATGGTATGTTTAGCTTATGATCAAGTTCCAGACTGTATGTTGCCTTACGAAACGGCAGACTTTTGCAGTTTGACGCAAATAGTCCCTGTAAGCGAATAAACTTGTTTTTGCCATACCAAACCCTTTAAAACTTATTTCTAAGTTATGTAAAGGTTATTTAAGGTGTGTTAAGCTTATGTTGCTGTTCCGGAGTGTTTGTCGCGTTAAACTGATTACGTTTACGCATCAGTTTGCGTATAACTTCCTAGAAAGCGATATAGAGTTCAAAATCGATCAAAAATCAAAACGCACAAAATGTCAAACATTATTAACAAACATTGGGATCAAAATACATTGTTTTATTGATATTGAATTGTTCGGAGTTTGTACAATGATTACACAAGCAAAGATGTCACACATTGAACTACCGGTCTAGGATTAGGGATGGGTATAACAAGTGGCCTACGTTGATGACCAATTTCTCTAAATAATTATGAATTGTGGCGCTCCCTACAATTTATATATATGCGTCAAACCACCGGTGAAAGACATTGTATTCATATTTTATTACTGTTTGATAGCCTCTTTGAGTCACATATCAAATAATTCGCTTGGATAAACGTCTATTTTCTTTTTCTTATCTTGATTCATATTTTATTGTCTATATCCTTTCTTGTTTTCATTCACATCTTCCATATAGGGGTGTTCATCTTCTCGCTTATAGTACGAAAGAAGTGAATAATGTCATTGTTCATTCATCATTGTCAAAGAGTGATGTAGCTTCCTTTGTGTAACGCTAAGAAATTGATCATTCTTTTTACCTTACTCTTCCAAAGTTGGAACAAGCTAAAAACATCATACCAAATTAAATAACCTATGTGTATATTAAAACGTTAGGATTGATCATCCTCTTTAGCCAATGTTCAAGATTTATCTCAAAATTATAATCTTTTTGATTCTTTTCTTACCTGTAAAATTCTTTTTTATCAAATACCTAATACACTTAATAAAGTATGAAAAATACGTATATTATATAACCGGGGATTGGTTCACCATGAAGAATCGAAAAGGTGATATAATTTAAACTATCAACTACATGTTACACATTTCATTTACTATTGACAGTACTAAGAAACATATGATATAATTTAAATTATCAAATATATATTACACGGTTCGTTTACTATTGATACTACGAAGAAACCGGCATGTTTCCGACAAAGTTTTTGGTCGAAAAATGTTGTTTCTGACCAAATTTCGACAATAAGTTTTTGTCTAAATAATCTAGCCAGAAAAAAATTGTTACAAAATCAGGGCTTATTTTTCCAGAAAAGTCTCACTACTTTCTAGCTATTATCTTCATTTTCTTTCTACGATTTTCCGCTGCATACACAATGTAATTAGATAAAATTGTTTTTATAAACAAATCCCCGACAACCCATAAAAACGAGGAATGGGTAAATGGTAAGTTGAAAGTAACGCCTAAACAAAATTTCCAAGCAGAAATCACAAATAAAAATAATCTTACGTTACAATATGACAGCTGCAACTTACTAGTTTTTAACATGATATTATAGTCGAAGAAACTGATATTTCTGTGGTAAAACATAAGAATCATATTAAATGCCTGGTCGGTCCCTGTGATTTGCAATTTTAGTGGAGTTGGTCCCCAGACTTCAAAAGTTACATAGGTGATCTAGTGGTTGCATTTTTTAAACTTGTGTGATCCTTGTCACTAACCCATATTAGATTCCTTAGTATAGTATATGTAAAATGTCTATTTTACCCCTAAGGTTAAAGATAAAATAACTAAAAAGTGTAAAAACAATTAAAACATATGGACCCACTTTATTTAACTAAAACACAAAAAAAAAAAACACACCCTTCATCTTCATCCTCCTTCTTCTTTCTCTCCCTCTCTCTAAAAAACCCTACCACCATACCGGTTCTTTCAGGCTCAGGGTCTGGGTCTAGTTTCAATAACGATCGTGCCGGCAATAATCTCGTGGAGCATGCCTGGTTTGATTTTCTTAAGAAGAAATATGTTGATGCATAGGATGTCTGTTGACTACGTCTACATCAAGTCTTAGGTCAAGATAGGTCAACAGAGGGTCTAGATTGTCAATATTAGAAAGTTATGTTGTAGATTCGCTTATATGTACAATATATAAGTAGATCCGCTCATAAGGTCTTGTAGGTTCGCTTATAGGGTCTCATTAGATAGGTTCGCTTATTAGGAAGTGTAACAGGTCCGCTTATATGTCAGTCATATAAGCGAACCACTCTAGCCTATATATAGGGGATCAGTTTGAGCGGATCTAGAAGTGATGTATGTGCTCTGGAGCGAAACTCTGTCAAAATTTACTTAGAAAGCAATAAAAGCAGTTGAATTGAAAGGACAAGCTGTTGTAACATCATATATACTGATTCCGCCTTTATATGTGATGATGAACTGTCTCGGCTGACTTTTCGGGTCAAAACAACGGTCCAACAAGTGGTATCAGAGCTCAGGACGAGGAATTCATACTACTACAGCTTATATCTGCAGAAATCTCTCTTTTCTACTCACTTTCTCTCATACTTTTTCGATTTACAGTGGTTCCTACGGTTGAAATTGTCTGAAAATGGAGTATAACGTGTAAAACATACTAATAACAAACCCTGGAAAGTTTTAGATTGAAATTCAGACTAAACATGGTTAAAATTGGGTAAAAACATAGGTCCGCTTTTACGGACATCGTTAGATCCACTCGAAAAATCTTGTTCGGTTCGCTCATTCGGACAAGTGTAACTGAGGAGATCCGCTCGAACGGACATAATCAGGTCCGCTCGAACATACATTTCCGGTTCGCTCATTAGATCTGCCCATTAGGTCCGCTCGAACTGACACTTGTTAGGTTCGCTCGAACGGACAAATTGGAATTTCGCTCATACGAACACCATCTGGTTCGCTCATTTGAACATAACCGGATTCGCTCATCTGGTTCGCTTATCTGTCATTCGCAGATAGATCCGCTTATCTGTCACTGTTTTTTTAAAACTTCGGAAAAAAAATTTCTAAGTGTCGGTTGATTTTGCAGGTACAATCAAAATGGATGATATTTTCATGAATCCGTTCAGCGACATGTACGCATTCACGGGAAGTTCCGGAAACAATGATACGTCGTCGAGCAATACGAACGAGAATCAACCGAAAGAGAAAAAGAAAGAAGCTTGGGAGTCCGAGAGTGCATTTGGAACATTCAACAAACCTCCGAAGCTTATGGCAATCGAGGAGTATAGTCGTTGGTCAAGAAAATTTGAAGATTGGTTGATGGCATTTGCGTATGCAAGTTGGAAAAGCCTGAAAAATGGGTATACACTTGGAGACAAAACTGGAGAAACTTTATCATCAGCTGAAGAAATTGAATATTTTGTAGCCGAACAGAAGTGTGTAGCCTTGTTGTTCCAATCAGTTCGGGAGGATATTATTTCTTTAATAGACTATTCAAATCCAAAAGATTTGTGGCAAAAGCTTGAAAAGAAGTGTTTAGGAAGTTCGGAAATAGTGAAAAACAAACGAAAGCTTCTTAGAAAAGAATTTGATCTTTTTTGGATGTCTAAAGAATGAATCGGTTTGTAAAATGATAGAAAGGTTCGGTCATCTGAAGCTGGAATTAGCAAGACATGAAATCAAGTTTTCTGATGAAGAACTAGTTGACAAACTGTTCGATTCATTACCAGATGAGGTTGATTGGAGATATTATGCGCTTATGTTGAAGAACACTATTGCTCCTGAAAAATTGACTCCAGATTTGGTGATTGAGAGACTTGAAAGTCACGAGCTGGAACTGAAGAAAACTTACAAAGTCAATCACTCTTCTTCTCAGCAGAATTTGGATCTTTATTATCCAAAAAACGTGATGCCAAAAGCAACTTCTCCAAAGACTGCGTTTTCAGCTGAGAATGTATCTTCAGCAAGCAAAGAAAGTCAAAGCAGTCCAAGCAGCGGAAGTCACAGTGGTTATCACAGTGGATCTTCGTCTTCTGCAAATCGTTCTGATGCGAAGTTTTCTTGCAACATCGCGATAGATCTGAAGAACGCACAGAATTTTGATGAGGAGTCGGCTAAGAAACAGATGGTCTTTTTGGCATCTGTGTTAGAATCTTATGAAGGGTTGGTGGCTGGTAAGATCGGGAACACAAATCTGACGAAAGAAGATTACGATCAGATAGATCCCGAAGAAATGGAGCTGATCGACATTCGTTGGGCGATGGCGAGTGCTGTTCGACGTGCTCAGCATTTCATGGAAATTACCGGGAGAAAGACGATCGGTGGTCCGTCTACAAAGTTGGGGTTCGATAAATCGAAGGTGACGTGCTTTAAGTGTAAGCAGAAGGGTCACTTCAAACGGGAATGCAGGAATGCATATGCTGATGAGTCAGAGAATCCGTTTCGAGATGATTATTACAAAAAGGCAATCTACCATCAGAATAAATCTGAGCCGCCTAGATTGAAGCAGTCTGAAGATAACAGAGACAAATCAAGGGCTCTGGCTGTGATTTACGATGATGAGGGGTATGATTGGAGTAAGGAAGTTTTACCGGAAGAAGACGCTGTCGGTTATGCTTTCATGGCAAAGAATGAACCCATTCCATGGAAAGATAATCGAACAGAAGAACAGAAGTATAACTATAGGAAAGTGATTGCCCAAAACAAAATCATTAGAATTTCTGGTATATTTCTGGAAGCAAGAAGAGCGAAAAGATGGGATCCGGACATAGAATGCTACCTTGATCCGTATGGCAACATTGCAATTGATGACAAAACACTTGATATAGAGGCTATCATCAAGGAGTATGAAGAAGAGGATGAGTATTGGCAACACAAATGGTGGGGAACGCCAACCAAGAAAATGATTGAAGAAGAGAAAGAGAAAGAGAGAAAGGAAAAAGAGGAGAAAGAGAAGATAGAAAAAGAAGAAATCGAGAATCAAAGAAGGTTGATACGGGCATCATCGATACTACGCAAGAGTTGACAGAAGAGAACCTGGGAAAAATGGCTGACAAAGTGCTAGCTGCGAAAGCATTTGAGGTAGACTCTAATTCTGTGACTGAGTCTAAGGGCCAAGTCAGTCCAAGTGCGTCAACAAATGCGTCAGGTAAAAAGATCGATGGAAATGCTGACTGCAAAAATTGCACCAAAGAATGCAATTTTTGTAGCACTGTCACGTACCTCAACAGTGAGAAAATTAAAAATCTGACAGCGAAGGTCAGAAGTGTTGAGGATCAAATACTTGGTCGTGACAAAACTGTGAAAGCTTCAACTGAACGAATTAGAGAATTAACTGGTCAAATTGAAAAAGATAAAATTGATCATGAAAAAAATAAAAATGAAAATGAAAAGTTAATTCTTGAAAACCGTAAGATTTTTGAAAAATTTGAAAAACTCAAAAGCACTGTTAAAGAAAGTGATGATCGAAATGGTAAAACGTTTAAAGAAAACGAACATCTGAGAGCTGTGGCAAGAGTAAAAGAAGAATCAATTAATAAACAACTGGATGAAATCGCTAAATTGAAACTTAAAGTTCAAGAAGCTGAAATAGAGAACGAGCGAATTCAGTTGAAACTTAACAGTTATAGCTCCGCAAGCTTTGTGTTGCAGAACATTGTTCCTAAACCTATAGGGAAAAACAAAGCTGGCGAAGATGTGTTTTCTGACGGTACCGGTGTAGGGTTTCACAAAGTTCCGGCGCCGATTTTGCATGATTACACTAAAAAGGAATCTGGGTTGGTTGAACTTGAGGAGGGAAGTGAAGTGCAACTTCCTGAGAACATTGATGTCATGTTCACATCTTCCAATGACGAGAGTGTCCAGAATGATGTGGTAAAAAGTGTGGTTGACAAAGTGCTAAAACCGGATTGTGACACTTCTGAGGAGGATGGGTGTTTTCTGGACAAATACATTCCGAAACAACAGTCCAAAAACAACTTAAATGAAGAATCATACCTTGTCATGTACAAGATGATGGGTTCGGATAAGTTGTTTTCGGATTCAGAGTTTCCGATCGAGAATGTTAACATGAACAAATTGACAATTGTTTTCAAACTTGTTGAAGTCGAGTTGTCAGCAGTGAATAATCAGAGTCGAAAGAAAGATAGGGTTTATAACAAGAAATCTGTTAATCCACCACGTTTTTACAATAACAACAGAAACAACTGGTCGGGTGGTTATCAGGGAGGTAAACCGTATCAGAAAAGAAATGTTCCAAACAAGAGGTCTGTCGAGAAGAAAAAGTTTGTGAACAGTTCGAGTTCACTTGTTGATGAAGAAAAAGAAATTTTTTCAAAATCTAATAAAGAGTTCTTAGAGAAGAGAGCTTCACAGGCTCAGTCTGAAGGCACGAGTCGGGTAGCTGATACTCGTACTTGTTTTAGGTGTGATAAGGTTGGTCACATTGCACGAAAGTGTACTTATGTGAAGCCTAAGACTGAAGCTGTGAAAGTTCAACAAAAGAAGGTTCATGTGAAGGGTAAAGCACCAATGTTTGTTGAGAAGAAGGTTGTTGAGAAGAAAAATGTTAAAATTGACAACTTAAAAGTGAAAAATGAACCCGTAAAGAAGTCGGTAACTAAAAATGACACATTTTACAAAAGGGTTGCAGTAATTCAACAGGTGTGGAAACCTAAAATTGAATCAAAAGTTGAGAAGAAAGTTTCAACTTCTGAGGTGAAAAAGGCTGAAGAATCAATTACGGTTGATTATGATGCAAATTTTCCGCCTCTCAAGGCTGAAAATTTCAAAATTCAAATTGCGAGAGTCAAGGTTACACCTAAGGCTGATGAAGCCTGGGTGGACACCATGTTTGACTAAACAGTTTGCGTTGCCAGAGCTTCCTGGTTTGCGAAGCATGAATCGGCATCTTTCTTGAAGTTGTTTAAATGATGATTTGTTATGTGCAGGATCTTCCAAAACTTGTATCCAGGTGGATCATGGATAGTGGAGCATCTAGACATATGACAGGGAAGACTGCGTTGCTGTATGATGTGAATAACATTAATGGTGGTTACGTGGGTTTTGCGGGTAATCAAGGAGGAAGGATCATAGGTGAAGGAACGTTATCGAATGGCATCGTAACATTTGAGAGGGTTAACTACATCGCTGAGCTGGAGAACAACCTGCTGAGTATCTCCCAGATCTGTGACAGGATGTATACTACTCATTTCACTGACAAAGAATGTTTGATCTTGAAACCGGGATTTGTGATACCAGAGGAATGGATCATCATGAGGGCACCAAGAGTCAACGATCTGTACATGTTGGACATGAGCGTCGCTACTACAACCACGGGTCAGGCTCATTGTTTTGTGTCCAGAGCAACTGAAAAGGAATCGAGATTATGGCACCGAAAGATGGGGCATATTCACCTAAGGAAGATGAATCACTTGGTGCATAACGATTTGGTTACAGGAGTGCATGTCAAAGGTTTTCATCTGGAAGGGGAGTGCATAAGTTGTGTCAAAGGCAAACAGAAGAAAAAGTCACACCCTACAAAGCAAGTCAATTCAGTTTCAAGACCTTTGGAAAGACTTCACATGGATTTGTTCGGTCCAGTGAATGTCAAGAGTATAACAGGAGATTCCTACTGTTTGGTCGTGACTGATGATTATTCCAGATTTTCTTGGGTTATGTTTTTGAAATCAAAAGACGAAATGTTTGACAGCCTGATGGCGTTGTTTAAGAGAATTGAGAATTTGTACCAGAGGCCGATTTGTAGAATTCGCAGTGATAATGGTACTGAGTTCAAAAACAGTAAGATGGAAGAATTTTGTGATGAAAGAGGTATACTGCATGAGTTTAGTGCTCCGTACACTCCGCAGCAGAATGGAGTTGCAGAACGCAAAAAACGGACGCTAATAGAGACAGCCAGAACGATGCTTGCAGACTCTAAGTTACCAATTAATTTCTGGGCTGAAGTTGTTTCTGCTGCATGCTATACTCTCAACAGAGTTCTTACTGTAAAGAAGTTCAACAAGACGTGTTTTGAGCTAATCAATAACCGCAAGCCGAATTTGAAGTATCTAGAACCGTTTGGGTCACCCTGTACGGTGATAGAGCCTAATGGAAAGTTTGGTCCGTTACCAATTAATTTCTGGGCTGAAGTTGTTTCTGCTGCATGCTATACTCTCAACAGAGTTCTTACTGTAAAGAAGTTCAACAAGACGTGTTTTGAGCTAATCAATAACCGCAAGCCGAATTTGAAGTATCTAGAACCGTTTGGGTCACCCTGTACGGTGATAGAGCCTAATGGAAAGTTTGGTCCGAAGAGCATTGAGGGTATCTTTGTTGGCTATTCAAGTCTTACACGACGTGTCTTCGTTCCAAGTGAAAAGCGGATTATTGAAGCAGCGAATGTTGAATGTCAAGGTTACACTATGCCGCCACAGAATCCTGGTGATTCATGGCGTTATCATTATGACAAACTTTGGGATTCGTTTGACATGAGAGAAGAATCAGAGGAAGAAGAAGATTTCTTTGATGAGCTGGATATTTTGCGAGAGTATGAATCGCAGCTCAGGTTCCCAGCAGAGTATTCTGGAAGACCTCGGGAAACTTCAAATGACGATGAAGCAGGTCCTAGTAATGCTGGTGAACATGATGATGAAGTTGCTCCTGGTAATCAGTCGGAGGTGAATGATGATCAAGAAGCTGATAATATGCCAGTATTTGACCATGGTGATTCAGATCTTGAGGGGGAGCAAATCCAGTTGTCAAGTCAAACAAACCAAGTTGGTGAACAAGATGCAGAGCAGAATGTTACTAATCTGGAGGGAAATGTAGAAGTTCCAAGCGAAGTGATGCCGCGAACTATTTCTTATCATCCAGAGGAGTTGATCATAGGAGAATTGCAATTGGGTGTTCGCACGAGACGTCAAATTGACCAGGGCTTAACATGTTTTTATTCTACAGTAGCACCTTTACAAACTGAATTTTCATTAAGTTGTTTTATCTCACAGGTCGAACCAAGAACTTACAAAGAGGCGCTTACTGAAGACTCTTGGGTCATAGCGATGCAAGAAAATCAATACAAAATGGGTTTTCAAATGTAAGAGAGACGACAGAGGAGTGGTTGTAAGGAACAAAGCTCGACTCGTTGTTCAGGGCTTTAGTCAACAGGAGGGGATTGATTTTACCGAAGTCTATGCTCCTGTCGCACGACTAGAGGCTATCAGAATTTTCCTAGCATTTGCGTCTTGGAAGAATTTCAAAGTATATCAGTTGGATGTAAAGTCAGCGTTTCTTTATGGGAAGGTCAAAGAGGAGGTTTATGTTGGTCAGCCGCCGGGCTTCACTGACCCAATCCACAAGAACAAAGTTTATCTGCTGGACAAAGCGTTGTATGGTCTACATCAGGCACCGAGAGCCTGGTACGAGACTTTGTCTCAACACCTACTCGCTAACCAGTTCATACGAGGAAAAGTGGATGCCACTCTCTTCACTATAGTCGTTGATGGTCATCTTCTGATAGTACAGATTTATGTAGACGATATAATTTTTGGGTCAACAAATGAGAAATTGTGCAAAGATTTCGAACAGGTGATGAAGCAGAAATTCGAAATGTCATCAATGGGGGAGATGAAGTTCTTTCTGGGTCTACAAGTTGAACAACTTCCTGAGGGAATTTTCATTCATCAAACGAAGTACGTGCATGATATTCTAGAGAAATTTGGAAGGTCAAGTTCTACTCCAGCTGCTACCCCACTTGCGACTAATCATGGGATTCACCCAGATCTCACCGGAGACATGGCTGATGAAACGTTCTACCGTTCCATGATAGGTTCTTTGATGTATCTGACTGCTTCACGTCCTGACATCATGTACCCAACGTGCCTCGCAGCAAGATTTCAGTCTAACCCGAGAGCATCGCACATGATTATTGTCAAAAGGATATTACGTTACCTGAAAGGTACTCCGTCATTGGGGTTATGGTATCCTAGGAAAGGCGATTTTACGCTCGAAGGGTATTCCGATTCGGATTTCGGATGCTGCAAAGTCAACGCGAAATCAACAACTGCAGGATGCTAGTTCTTTGGTCCTAGATTGGTTACCTGGCAGTGTAAGAAACAAACATTTGTGGCGCTATCTACATGTGAAGCGGAGTATGTTTCTGCTAGCAGTTGCTGCTCTCAGATCCTGTGGATACAACAACAGATGCGCGACTACGGTTTGCAGTTTCTTAATACACCTTTGTTTGTTGATAATGAGGCCGCAATTAATATAACTAAAAATCCAGTACATCACGCTAAAACTAAACATATAGAGATTCGTCATCACTTTATTCGCGATTGCTTCGAGAAAAAGTTGATATGAATTGAGAAAATCCACACTGACGAACAAAAAGCTGATTTGCATACCAAAGCTTTTGATAAAAATCGGTTTCAATATTTGTTAAAACTTAATGGTATGAAATTGCTTTCGGTGTCGGATGGAATTGTGAGCGTTGATGAGAGTACTGTTGCGGATGAAGACGAGAGACAATCTGCGATGGTTTGTCGATTTTTTACGTGTTTTGGTATTTAGGGGGAGATAGATAGTTGTACATAGTTTATTTTCAGAAAATACAAAAACAGTAAAAAAATGAAAAATCCAAAAACATGATAAAATTGAAAAAGAGCTTGTGTATATAGGGAAAATGATAGTACATCAGCTAGACAATTACAGTATGCTAAAGATTTGTAAAGATTAAATGAGTTAAACATTCTCACTAACGATGTGTCGATAGGTTTTCGTACATTTAGTAAATTTATTCGGGATATAAACCTAAAATTTCAAACTTGTGAAATTCGTGGGGAACACTACTTGGATATATAGGTAACCCCTGAAATCTCGTTTGAAAGGTCCCATATTCTGAGATACTAGGTCTTTATACTCAGTGATATCTGGGGTATTATTCCGGGACTTCTGCTGTATGGAAGTACTGACCTAGTCCCCGAATAATACTTTCTTCAAAATGCTTGAAACATAGCATCGCCCTCAGCAAGCTGATGAAACAATAAAATTGATAGTCGCTGCTGTTGTAATGCTAAAAGATCCTCTAAAGGGGACACACCAAAAGTCGAGCCGTCATCTCTCTGCTGAACGGAAGTTCTGACCTGAGCTCTCACGGTTTCGCATCTAACCGCTTACAAAAATCATATGTGGTATACTCACCTGTAAGACTGAATATCTGGGATTCTGGATACGGGAGTATATTCAAGAGGTGGGACACATGAATTGATCTAAGTTCTTAAGACACTTAAACGGTATCCTGAATAGATTGAAGTTTGTGTGAGAATTTAAGATGGATCAGTATATCGACAATCGAGGTGAATTGTTTAAGTCTGAGTATGAAATGTAGCTTAACGGTACTTGTAATCTATCTGAAAAGCTGATATGATTCCCTGACACGCTCGCCAAAAATAAAATTGTAAATAGTTTACTTTCTGCAATTTAAGTTTTCTGTTATTTCATTTCTTAGTTTAGGTCACATTAAAAATACAAAAAGATTTTATTTCTGTTTTATTTTAGATAAACCAGAGTGGAAAGTTGATCGTCGGATTCTAGAAAGATGAAGCAGATGCAGGAGATTCTAAGCTGAAGAATGAGGAGAGCTTACATTGTTGGAAATTTGATTGTTTTCTATGTCAAAACAAGTTCATTAAGTTGATACTTGTTATTTTCAAAAAAAATTGAAAATGTTTTTACTAAATCAGTTTGTTTCGTCAAAAGATCAACCAGGGTCACTAAATTGAACTTGGTAGATTAATCAAGTGATCAGGGTCATTAATTTGAACTTGAAGACTTGAGTGGATTTCTAAAACTGATTGAATTTGTGTTTATTGTTAGAAGAGATAGATCGTAATGTTATTGGTTGAGTAACAGGTTTGGAGACTTCATTATTCCCAACGGAGGCGAATTGTCAAAGCTTGAACCAGATATCTCAGATCCCAGCATACTGAGAGGGGGAGTCTGTGAAAGGGGGAGTCTGGATCAACTGCTAAAAGAGAAGATGGAAGTCAGAGCCAAGTGTTAATACTGGAACCTGTGAAGAATGCTTACGAGGAGAAGACAGAGTTGGAGAAAAGATCAAGACCGAAGACTCAGGATCTGAAGACTGATAAAGACTACGTCAACATCCAAGGGGGAGTCTGTTGATGCATAGGATGTCTGTTGACTATGTCTACATGAAGTCTTAGGTCAAGATAGGTCAACAGAGGGTCTAGATTGTCAATATTAGAAAGTTATGTTGTAGATTCGCTTATATGTACAATATATAAGTAGATCCGCTCATAAGGTCTTGTAGGTTCGCTTATAGGGTCTCATTAGATAGGTTCGCTTATTAGGAAGTGTAACAGGTCCGCTTATATGTCAGTCATATAAGCGAACCACTCTAGCCTATATATAGGGGATCAGTTTGAGCGGATCTATAAGTGATGTATGTGCTCTGGAGCGAAACTCTGTCAAAATTTACTTAGAAATCAATAAAAGCAGTGGAATTGAAAGGACAAGCTGTTGTAACATCATATATACTGATTTCGCCTTTATATGTGATGATGAACTGTCTCGGCTGACTTTTCAGGTCAAAACAACGGTCCAACAAAATAGATGCCTAGGTTCCGACGAGGTGGTTCCTGTGACACCTGTGTCACCACAAACACCAAACAAATTCCAAACCAATGAAATATTGTGTTTCATACTTGGGATTTGTATAAATATGTGTATCTTTTGCACATATCAATTCTTGTTCAATTCCGAGCTTTAAATCGCTTTCTGGAAAGTTATACGCGCACTGGTGCGTAAACGTAATCCATTTAACGCGACAAACACTCCAGAATAGTGAAATAGGCTTAACAAACCTTAAATGACCTTTACATAACTTAGAAATAAGTTTTGGAAGGTTTGGTATGGCAAAAACAAGTTTATTCGATCGTAGGGACTATTTGCATCAAACTGCGAAACCTTACCGATTCGTAAGGTAACGTACGGTCCGGAACTTGATCATAAGTTAAACATACCATATATAACCTAAACATGGCTTAGAAATAAGCTTTGATAGGTTCGGTGTGCGAAAACATGCTTATATGATCTTACAGAGACTAGAAGTGTCAAAAACGGCGTAAGTTTGCATTTTCGCGCATATCTTACGTTCTGGACACATCTGGACATCCAAAATTTTTGTACACACTAAAATATTTTTATTTTAGTGATCGGCATGCAAAAATACCATCCGTCGCTTAATTTGGTTCGTTTTCGCGTCCGTTTGAGTTTCGTCGTAATTTAGCGAACAACGCAACCGTACTACCAAACGAGCCGACATCTGAGAGTGTTCCAAGCATATTTTGAGTCCTCTAAACTTTATTGACCTTGTAGAGCCTTGAAAATGGCTTAACGGGGGTCAAAAAGGCCTGAAATGGACTCGAATGCATGCAGGGACCTAAACTGTCATTTTCCAAACTTTTGCTGATCTGGGGGACTCAGGCGGGGCGCGTAAGCCTACCCCCATCTCTTACGCGGGCCGTGTGAACATGCCCAGCGACAGAAACTCAGTTTTAGCAAACTGTTGCAACTTCAGGGGCTTTTCTTGCAATTTTCTTGTGTGGAGGCCAAGTTTAAGTGTTCTCCAAGTTCACAAATCAAATCCTAACACATGGATGGCTAGGATCTTTGCTTGTTGCCCACACAAACAAGTGTCATGATCTTGTGAAGTTACAACAACTATAAATAGCCATCCATTTCTCATTGTTCTTTGCTCATTCCTCTCATTTCTCTTCTCTACATCTGACTTGGGAGCTCTCTCAAGCATTTGGGACTTTGTCTTCTTTGTAGAAAAGATAGCAAGGACCCTTAGTGAGCATTCTTTCATTCCTTTTATTGCTTACTAGTTTAAAAAGTCAAACAGTGTTTGACTTTCAGTTTGACCAGTCAATGGTCAACGCAAAGTTCGGTTGAACTTTGCAACGTGATTGTAATCACGTTGGTTATAATCCTTAGTGATTATACCCGCTGATTACCACGTTAACTAGGTGTAGTGTCGAGTCAAAGTTTCGGTCAAAATGCGTTTTAGCACGCATTTTGCAACGGAACTACTTTAGGGTATCAAAACACTTTGTTTTGATACCAAATCAGTAGGTTAAACATGTTTTGACATGTTTAACTCGACACCATTAGTTTAGTGCTTGTTTAGGGTCGTAAGGTAAGCGGTCTAAACAACCGCTTAGACTTTCGAACCCGACCCGTTTGGTCGATCTTTAGGATCCGACCAAGCTTAGTTAGTGATCATAGTTGCATAGGGAATAACCACTGAGGTTATACCTTATGATCACATAGGATTGGTTAGTCGTATGCTAGTTAGCTTGTATGGCCATAGGAAATGACCAAAATGCCCTTTTGAAGCATAAATCCGTATTTTGACTATGCGGAAATATTTTTGACATATCATCTGAATTAGTAACATGTTTAGGGATAATTGGGCATGTAAGACTTGACATAGCACATAGTTAACCATCCGAACATAGTTTTACGCTAACGACGCCTTATAGTAGCTTATGTTACCATAATGTGTCGAAACGGGTCAAAAGCACTTAGGTAGACTTCCAAATCAGAATGTTAGGTCTATTAAATCATGCCATATGAGTTGCAATACTCATTTGATTTATAGAACTTCATTCTGTCCTATCTCCCGACCTAGGATCCGATTGTTTAACATAGCGATTCCATACTAGGTACCACTTGATTCCTTGATTTCCCGAGCTTTGTTAGGACACTTAATCAAGGATACTCGCAATCTCAAGTGAGTACATAGTCCCCTCTTTTACTGTTTTCAATTGTTTTGGGGTGAAACATATATGCCTATTTGTTATTTTCATGATTTATAACTATATGATTACATATGCATAGTACCCACTTCTTTGACAAATTAAACGATTATCTATGGTTTTAAACACTGATTTTCAAAACTTATAAAACTAATTGTTGGATTGTACCTATTTTTATACATTCACCCAGCCGATTGGTAGTACGATATAGCGCTATAGGACTAGACACCCCATTCCTGTTGTATGGAATGTCAGAAACCAAATTTTAACCAAATAGAAATTGCCTTTGTGGTATTTCTATAGTCTCCAAAGTGTAGTTTGATACACTAAGGCTTGATTGAATACTAAATCACACTTTCTTTGTATATGTTGATATACTACAAAAGTACAGTTTGATGTGCTCTCAAATGTGATCTACCAAAGTATATTTTGATATACTATGTACAAAATCCAACATGTGTTTTAACATACTACTTTGTTATTTACCAAAGCATAGTTTGATATGCTACTGTTTACCAAAGTATAGTTTGATATGCTACTGTTTACCAAAGTATAGTTTGATATACTACCGACTTTGATATTTCATAAACTAAAGTATATTTTGATATACTACCAAAGCATAGTTGATATGCTCTTTTCAAACCAAAGCATAGCTTAATATGCTATTTTCTAACCAAAGTATAATTTAATATACTACCGATACTTTTATCCTTAAACCAAAGTATAATTGATATATACTACCAAATCTATTATTTTAATTACTAAAGTATATTTCGATATACTATCTATTTGACTATTTCAAAACTAAAGTATACTTTGTTATACTATTTATACAAACTTTTCAAAGCCAAAGTATATTTTTGTCTATACCATAAACCTTTTTCCAAAACGACACGTTTCAGAAACAAAACTTTTACATTGGTTTCATGGCTAGTTTGAAAACATAAAACCTTTTCTCGCATTATCCAAAGCCATGAATATAATACACAAAATCCTATGTTACTCACAGGCATTTTTATGCTGACGTACCTATTTTCATATATGTTTCAGGTACTGCTATGTGATGATTGTTGATGCATGCTACACATAGGATGGACTTGTGCCTTAGCGACTTTAAAACTGAGAAACAATTATTTGTATTTATCTGAGTTGTACCAAAACATTGAGTTCAATAATTCAATAAAACAAAACTATTTAATCCATGGTTGTGAACAATGATTCTGTTACAACACTCCCCGACGTTTCCGCCACGATTTGTTGTTTTACGTGGTCGGGGTGTGACAGTTCCGATGTCGTGGGCCATTTGTTTCGCCCTTTCACTATCTTCTCTTCTCCTTTCACGTTAAGTGTAAGTGTGTTTGGTTTGATACGTACTTTTACTTTTTACAAGAATTTCGTTTTTAATTGGATATGATAATGTTGGAGATGTTATTTGAAATATGTTTATGATTAATTATGCAGATCTCATTTATGTTTTGTTTATGTCTTTAATTTTGTTGGATTTCATTGATTTATATTTTGTCACATGAAAGCAAGGAATGAGTACATGGTAATATGAAAATAACGCCTAAAAAGAATTTCGAAGCACAAATATTTATGGAAAATGACTTAAATACTATAATACAATGTTATTATTTAAAACTGGACCGGAATGATCGTGTCGACAGAGATCCTGTGGAGGCTGCCGGGTTTGATTTTCTTAAGAAAAATGGAATGCCTAGGTTTCGGCGAGGTGGTTCCGATGTTGCGACCGGTCGTTCCACCCTTTCACTTTCTTCACGTCAAGTGTAAGTGTGTTTGGTTCAGTACATACTTTTTTTTACAAGAATTTGGTTTTTCTTTGGATATGATAA
Organism: Helianthus annuus; assembly: GCF_002127325.2. NCBI lineage: Eukaryota > Viridiplantae > Streptophyta > Magnoliopsida > Asterales > Asteraceae > Helianthus > Helianthus annuus. The sequence continues at coordinate 116,937,911 of NC_035445.2, read as the reverse complement.
TGTTGAAGATGTTGTTTGAAATATTTTTATGATTAATTATGCAGGTCACCTTTATGTTTTGTTTATGCTTTAGTATTGTTGGATTTCATTGATTTATTTTTTTGTCACATGAAAGCAAAGAATGAGTATATGGTAATATGAAAATAAATCTTAAAAAGAATTTCCAGGCACAAATATTTATGGCAAATGACTTAAATACTATCGTGCAATGTTATTTAAACCAGTCCAGAATGATCGTGTCGACAGGGATCTCGTGGAGGCTGCTCGGTTTGATTTTCTTAAGAAGAAACGAGTGCCTATGTTCCGCAAGGTGGTTCAGATGTCGTGGACCGGTTGTTCCACCCTTTCACTTTCTTCTCAGCTCCTCTCACATCAAGTGTAAGTGTCTTTGGTTCGGTACATACTTTTGTTTTTACAAGAATTTGTTTTTTCCTTGGATATGATAATGTTGAAGATGTTGTTTGAAATATGTTTATGTTTAATTATGCAGGTCACCTTTATATTTTGTTTATGCTTTAGTATTGTTGGATTTCATTGATTTTTTTTTTTGTCACATGAAAGCAAGGAACGAGTACATGGTAATATGAAAATAAAACTTAAAAGAATTTCCAAGCACAAATATTTATGGCAAATGAGTTAAATACTATCGTGCAATGTTATTAAACCGGTCCAGAATGATCGTGTCGACAGAGATCTCGTAGAGGCTGCCTGGTTTGATTTCTTAAGAAGAAACGAGTCCCTAGGTTCCGGCAAGGTGGTTCCGATGTCGCGGACCGATTGTTCCACCCTTTCACTTTCTTCTCAGCTCCTCTCACATCAAGTGTAAATGTCTTTGGTTCGGTATATACTTTTGTTTTTACAAGAATTTGTTTTTTCCTTCGATACGATAATGTTGAAGATGTTGTTTGAAATTTGTTTATGATTAATTATGCAGGTCACCTTTATGTTTTGTTTATGCTTTAGTATTGTTGGATTTCATTGATTTTTTTGTCACATGAAAGCAAGGAACAAGTACATGGTAATATGAAAATAAAGCTTAAAAATAATTTCCAAGCACAAATATTTATGGCAAATGACTTAAATACTATCGTGCAATGTTATTTAAACCGGTCCAGAACGATCGTGTCGACAGAGATCTCGTGGAGGCTGCCCGGTTTGATTTTCTTAAGAAGAAACGAGTCCCTAGGTTCCGGTAAGGTGGTTCCGATGTCGCGGACCGGTTGTTCCACCCTTTCACTTTCTTCTCAGCTCCTCTCACATCAAGTGTAAGTGTCTTTGGTTCGGGACATACTTTTGTTTTTACAAGAATTTGGTTTTTCCTTGGATATGATAATGTTGAAGATGTTGTTTGAAATATGTTTATGATTAAATATAGAGATCCCCTTTATGTTTTATTTATGCCTTTAATTTTGTTGGATTCAGTGATTTATTTTTAGTCACATAAAAGCAAGGAACAAGTACATAATAATATGAAAGTAACGCCTAAAAAATTTTCCAAGCACAAATATGTATGAAAAATGACTTAAATACTATCGTCAGTGTTATTAAAATCGGACCAGATTTGCCAGTCAAATCGGATACGGATACGTTTCGTTAATCATAATATATAATCACTCGATCTCACTCATTGAGACTCAATATATTATACACTAGGGGTTCCGGAGCAGCAATGGTATGGTTTGCAAAATCCCTATTTATAAAATCCCTATACAAAATATGATGGAAGATGTACCACTCAAATTCCTAGTCTGACCCGCCAGTTTTTTTGTTCGACTGTCGATTTATGGTCCGACCAGCCTGTTCCACTCCGAACGATTTTGAGAGCATGAACCGGACCGACCAGGCCCCCGGATTTGGTCCAACGGTCAGTCTAGTTTTCAAAACATTGGGTGTACACAATGTAAATAAATAAAGTTGTTTTTTATAAGCAAATCGCATACAACCCGTAAAAATAAGGAATGAGTATAGTGTAATATAAAATTAATGCCAAAAAACGTGCAAGCACAAATATTTATGAAAAACAATCATACAATGTTATTAAAACTAGCCCGGACCGACCGATTGAATCAGACATGGATACGTTTCCTTAATCATAAAAGATAATCACTTGAAAAAGGTCATTGAACAAAAGGAGAAATAAAGAGTTTATGAGTTATGGTGAAATTGATGTTTTGTTAAAGACAATGTAATCAATACTTGATGTTTTAACGTACTTTTCGTTGCTATGTGATGACTATTATCAATTTAAGAACTATATGTTGATGCAATGATCCAACTGTGGGGCTTCCCGGGTTTGGGGCCTTACAAAATTGTCAAATCTTTCACCTTTCCTAAAGATGAAAAATGAAAGAAATTCAAGAATCAGCAAGAAAGGATATCAAACGGACATTTGGTGTTCTAAATCAATGATGGCACAATGTGCACAAACCGACACGCGCATGGTCACAAAAAATTTGAGGCACGTAATATATGCTTCTATCATATTGTATAATATGCTTCTCAAATATACGGGTCATGCAATTGTCAATACAATGAAAACACCATTAATGAAGACGTTCAAATATTTAAAATAATATAAAAAAAGGTTAGTGATAAGAGAAAAGTGTAACATAAGTTCATGGATCAGAGGATATGTTAATGTGGCATTGAATTACCAGTCTAGGATTAGGGATGGGTATAACGAGTGGCCTAAGATGACTGACCAACTTCTCTAAATAATTATGAAATGTGGCGCTCACTAAAATTTACGTATATGCGTTAAGCCACTTGTAAAATACATGATATTCATATTTTGTTACTGTTTCCTAGCCTCTTTGTGTAACACTCTAACACGTTTGATATCAATATTTTAAAAGTTCGGATAATTAGGCCCCAGAGTTTTTTTAACATAGAATTACACCTCTAACCGATAACCCAGACAAACCGACATACTGATTGTTACACTTAATTTACAATTTAAAATAATAAAGTTCAAAACTCGAAATTTTTGCATGCATGATCATGCTTCAATTTTCCATAAAAGTTTCCAATGAGGTGGCGGTTTAGGAGTGTTCGGTTCTTCGGCTACTTGGTCATCCGTCTGGTTCCCTGTAACGCCCTGCATTTCGAAACTTTTATTTGTTGGCAAGTCTCGTCCTTGTGATGCTTAATGATACTATTTGAGCCTTAACTATGTTAGACTATGTGAAATGTGACTCTACGTGATGCTTTTGTGATGCTTTATACATAAACAATATGAAACTTGACTCTTGTGATACTTTGAAACTTGACTCTTGAAACTTGACACTTGTTAAACTTTGATACTTATTGAACGAGAAACTTTGATGGTTGGTTGAACGAGAAACTTGATGCTTATTGAATGGGAAACTTGATACTTATTGAACGGGAAACTAGCTTAAACGCAGACTTGAAACAACGGAAACTTTTATGTTATTTATATAATAATACCATGTAATGGTTACACACAATAATACGCAGCGCAACACTTAACCGAGCTCGCAAAACGAACCAAAGTCGGGAAACTAGCAAACGGGTCTCGGTTGTCCGAATGGACATCCGATCGGATGACCATCCGATCGAATGGCCATTCGACCGGAAAGCCATCAAAGTAACACACGACAAAACAACAATCTGTTGGCATTACAAAATTAACAAAAATTAAGCAAACAAGAAGCAACAAATTCATGAAAAAAGCAAGCTGACAAAAGAGGGAGGCGGGGTACATAGGGGTTGATGCTACCGTTGATAGATCGCAGGTAGTTGCGGAGGATGTACACGGTGATCGCCCGTACGATCGACGAAATGTGAGACCTCGTGTGACGCCTCCACCGGGGGTGGAGGAGAGACTCGCTCAGGTCAAGTCGGATGTAGCTGCTGTCAGAAGGGATGTACAGTGGATGGTCGAGGCGATTATGGCTATACATTCTGGCGTGCCCCTACCTCCACGAGCTGGCGCTGCACCACCACCACCATCGCCGTAGCTGCTTATTGTATTTTTTTTGTTATTTTACGTTTGAAACATTGTAAAAAATTATCTTTTTTGTTTGTTTTAGATGTAAAACATTATAAATATTAATTTTATGTTTAGATGTAAAGTTGTTTGTTTAATAATTGTTGTCGTAGTGTTTATCATAATCATATCACATATTTATCGTTTTACAAAGTGGAAACTTATTAACCATTATTAGTATGTTTAACTACAAACTCGTAACATGATTCGATATATCTAAATAATATGCAAACACTATTTAAAAAATTACTAAACTAATTACACGGTTTTCCGATTGAACAAAAAATTAACTTTTCTACACGGATTTTCGATTGCATCAAAAAATTAACTTTTCTATACGGGCTATACGGGTCGTATAACATTATACGACCCGTATGCAGATTTCAAAACTAAAAAACCTTGTAAAACCTGTGAAACAAAATTATGCAGGTCGTATAAGGTTTTATTGCTCGTATACGGCTCGTATACATCTATACGACCCGTATACATGTAAAACAAACAAGACATTCCACCACAATAAATTCTGTGCATTAACATTCTATACGAGCCCGTATAAGCTTATACGACCCGTATAAAACTAGGGATGTGAGAATAAGGTAGCGTTTGGTACGCTGGAATGGAAGGCGTAATGGAATTGATCATTACGATGGAATGAAAAAAAGAGACGTTTGGTTGATGAATGGAATGGAAACAAGCATTACCAATACCATTCCATTCCGTCTAAATCCTTCACCAGCTATTCCCGCATCCCCCCTTCTTTTTTTTTTCATTCCGTTCCTATTGATAATATTCTTTCTCTATTTTGCCCCCTCTTTGGCGATATTCCCTCTTCCAAAATTGTTCCGTGATTTCATATCATATAAACAAGGAAGAGATCAGTATACTGCCGCTCAAAATGGATTATATATTGCCGCTCAATATTGTTTATCATTTCATCTCGTACAACTCTGCTTCAGAAACAAGGTTCTTCTATTCTCTGGTAAGGCTTTTTCTTTAGTAATCGTCTTTCTTTTGATTCTTTCTTGGTTGGATTGTTTCAATTTATTAAATGGATTCCCATGTTATCTTGATTTATGTGGTATTAGGGTTACTTTTGTTAACACTTTAATCGTATAAAGAAGAGGAGAAAACTTGTTTGCTTGCAAACAAAAACAAAACCCTCATTAAAATCGATATTCAAAGTATTCGAATTACAAGGGATGTGTGCAGAATTTTGACTCCTGCTTTGAATATCGTTTCAGATAATTATAATTGTTTATTATTGTAACTTTAGTTTTAGGGCATGCTTAATTATTGCAAATATGTGCTGTTAAAAAACCAAAAAAAGATTACAAAAAGTCTTTGAATTAGCTAAATTTTTGTAGTAGCAAACATTAGGTATTTAGCTAGAACACAATTATTAAACTTGTTTCAAGGATGAGCTTTGGTGCGTTAAGTTATATCGAAGCGATCTTAATAGCTCGGGGTGAACCGACCGCTCGAGCTTTGGGTTAACTCGCAAGCCGAGCTCGAGCTCAAATAATGTGTTAAATGCTGTTATACGATTGGAAAATGGATTGTTTAAGAAGCCGGAGCCAATATTAGAAACTTCAACAGATGAAAGATGGAAATGGTTCAAGGGATGTTTAGGGGCAATAGATGGGACACATATAAGTGTGCAAGTATCAGAGGAAGACAAACCAAGATACCGTAATCGAAAAGGAGAAATAACAACTAACGTACTTGCTGCTTGCACACATGACATGCAATTCATTTATGTACTACTGCTACTGATGGTAGAATACTTCGTAGTGCTATGATTCGAGAGAATGGATTGCAAGTGCCTAAAGGTAACTACTATCTTGTTGATGCCGGGTACACTAATGGAGAGGGATTTCTTGCACCATTCCAAGGTCAAAGATATCATCTAAATACTTGGCTAAATGGACAAAGACCAGAAAAGCCCGAAGAGTATTTCAACATGAAGCACTTAGCAGCAAGGAATGTCATCGAACGATGTTTTGGCGTTTTGAAGAAAAGATGGGCAATACTTAGAAGCCCATCTTTCTATCCGATCAGAACACAAAATAAAATTATTCTTGCATGTTGTCTTATGCATAACTTTATTCGAAGAGAAATGCCATATGATCCTTTTGATGATGATGATGATGATGATGAATTTATTGACACAAATAATGATGCCGATGACGAAGATCTTGGCTCAAATGTGGAACATATTACAACGGTCGGGACCTCGAATGAATGGACAAACTTTAGACAAAACTTGGCAACACTATGTTTAATGCATGGACATCTAGACATAACTGATTTGTTAGATTGTTATGTTTTTAGTTATGTTATTTTGCTTATGTTTGTTAAATGTTTTTTTTAGAATAAATTTGAATGCTTTTATGTGTTTGTTATCTTATCTTTGTTATTTACACAACATTTGAATATTTTTTTATTTATACAACATTGATTTTTTTGTGAAGATATGGAATCACAACTTGATTTTGAAAGGGGTCCAGGAAAAAATAAAAAAAATGGAATGAAAATGAAGATGAGAAGCTTGTTGCAGCCATGCTTGATGTTCTAAATTCAGGTGGTAATTACAAATCAGATAATGGGTTTAAACCTGGTTTCTTTAGTGCGGTGGAGCGACAACTCGCAATATCTCTTCCCGAAGCTGGCATAAAAGCAAAGCCACATATAGAATCGCGTGTAAAAACAATGAAGAGTGATTGGTCTGCCATACATGATATGTTGGCATGGAACAATACAAGTGGTTTTGGCTGGGATTACAATAATGACATGCTTGATGCTCCCCAACCTATTTGGCAAGCTTATATACAGGTAATGTGTAATCATTTATGATTGTAGCCTTGTTATAATAAGTGTTTGTACATATTATTTTTATAGCTCGTTAACTTTGATCATGATGATATGGCTTGTTAGGTGCATAAAAATGCTGCAAAATGGAGAGCAAAGAAATTCCCTCATTATTGGGACTTGTGTAATGTATTTGGTAAGGATCGCGCAAATGGAAGAGATGCCCAAACAGCTGCGGATATTATATCTGATATAAACCGAGAAGAACCGGAGGCTACTGAAGAAGGATTAGATGATATTGATGTTAATCAACCAATAAACATCCCTTCATATGATGCTTCTAGAGAAGAGTCAAGCACACAGCGAAAGAGAAGAAGGCGCAACAGTTGGGATCCTCTAATGAACAGTCTGAAAGAGTCTGCTGAAATAATCGGTGCAGAGATTAGGGGGGCTTCAAATACTTTTAATAGAGTTTTTGGAACAGAGAGCAATAGAGAGGAACTTCGGAACAACCTTTTTGCGGAGATGAATAAAGTTGCGGGTTTAACTACTCGTGAGTGTGACAAGGCGGTATGTAAGCTTGCACAAAATGAGGAGTTAATGGTAGTCTTTTTTAAGGTTGATGAAGACCGCAAACTTGGATGGGTAAAGAACATGCTTGAAGATACCGTTTGACGTGATATACAACGACTTTTGGAATATTATTAATTTTTTTTGTTTGCAAATTTTGGATGATTTTTTTTCGTTTGGCAGACATTGGATGATTTTTGTATTTTTCTTTTTGGATGATTTTTTTATTTGGCAGATCTTAGATTATTTTTATATTTTTCTAGTTGAAGCCTTTAAATAATTTTTGAGTTTTGTTAGTTAAATATATCCTACTTTTCATAATATAGTTATAATTTTTAATTTGAAAATTTAGCGAACCTGGTAGATTTTCTTTTTTTAAGACATGGGTATTTTTGTCGTTTATAATGCACTGCATTCCATTGATTCGTCATTTTTTTCCTACCAAACAACACAAAGTAATGTATCATTCCATTCCCATAAGGTAATCAAACTAAACAATGGAATGGTAATAACCCATTTCATTCATTTGCCCATTCCATTACTTCACCCATTCCATTCCCCGTCCATTCCATTACCCCATACCAAAAAGAGCGTAGAGAGTGTAAATAAAGAAACCCTTTTTTTTTTTTTGAGTAAACTTCCGTTTTGCTCCCTGTGGTTTGGTAACTTTAACGGTTTTGCCCCAAACCTTTAAAAATAGCCATTTTACTCCCTGATCTATGAAGCTTATCTCTATTTCACTCCCCGCCCCTAACGCCATCCATTTCCAACGTTAAAACACAGTCACGTGCCCCTCACATGAGGGGCAAATTTGTCTTTTCCCATCCTCCCTCTTAAGAACTGATATCTTGTTGCCTTTTAGAAACCCTAATTTCTCACCACCAACAACCACCACCACCTACTGTCACTAGCACTAACAGTCGCGACCACCATCCATCAACACTAACAACCAGCCAACACAAACGTGGTTCAACTACAATCACATATTTTAGAAACTGAATTTATGGGGTAAATTGGTATATTGCGAGTAAAATAACCAAAAATCAAAGTTGGAGCAAGAATCAATGGGTTCATGTGTTCAAATCGGAAGATGGATATGAAGAGATTTGGGTTTCAAACCAGATCCGGTCAAAATCAACTGATGTGGAGCGACTTCCACAACGGTTTCCTGTGTTCAAATCGGTGGACTGATGTGAAACAATGCGAGGTTCTGCCCAGATCCACTTAAATTCGTCGACACTGTTCGTTCAGAAAGATGAAACTGACTGCCACAATGGTTTCATGTGTTCGAAACGGTGGAGCGATGTGGTGTTCAGCCCGAAGCCACTCAAAATCGCCTAACAAAGGTGAAATCCTTTTCTTTAGTTGTCTCTGTGTTACCTCACAAAGCAAATCTAAGATGGTGGATGAAAATGGTTGAGGGAGAGGTATAAGTGCTAAAAAAACAAAGGTTTGTTGGGTTTTTTATGCAAAAGCTGAAACCTTAGATCTTGTTCATCAATTTAATAATTCTCAAAATGGTTAAAGTGTTTGCTGGAATTCAGATCAAAATTGAGAAATCAACAGAGGGATAAAATGGTGTTGACAGGTTGTTAGAGAGAGATAGAGTCGTGGTGGTGGAGGCAGGTGGTGGCACTGGGGTGGTGGGTGACGGGCGGTGTTCGATGGTGTAGAAGAGATAGGGAGCTCTTGTAGAGAGAGAGAGAGGTATTGAATTTGTTATAGAGTAAATGTGTGGTATGTATATACATAGGAAAAGACTAAAATGCCCCTCATGTGAGGGGCATGTGACTAGGATTTAACAGTTGAATTGGATGGCGTTAGGGGCGGGGAGTGAAATAGAGATAAGCTTCATAGATCAGGGAGTAAAATGGCTATTTTTAAAGGTTTGGAGCAAAACCGTTAAAGTGACCAAACCACAGGGAGCAAAACGGAAGTTTACTCTTTTTTTTTTTATATAGGTCGATCCAAAGTAATCCGAAGTGTTTTTAAACGGGTCAAACCGAATAGCCCCCAAACCTGTTTTTAGTAATAATTTGACGAGGAAGAAGAATCGCAGACGAACATATTCATCTCTTTCAGCTGGATTAGGGTTTCTTTCAACTTCAAAATGGTTAGTATTTTACATCTCAATCACTTGCCGCCATTAACGTAACTACTTACAGAATGCACCCTTATCAATCGTCTCATTCATCATCATCATCATCTAGGTTTAGCAGCAAAAACCTCTGAATCCTTTTCACTCGTATTTGCTTTTTGTTTCTACTTTTATTACGTTACAGAACAAATTGAGCAGAGGAAACCGTGATAAGGCTCAGCGCTTCATTGCTATCACCGGCGCAAGGTAGTTTCCTTTTTTCATCAATTTGTTGCTTCTTCTTTGCTTAATTTTTGTTAATTTTGTAATTCCAGCAGTTTGTTGTTTTGTTGTGTGTTACTTTGACTTTGTTTTAAGATAATTGAGTGTTTTATTATTATTATTTTTTTATTTTTGTAATGGTTGAAATCATAGTTGTTGTAGGTGCAAGGCACACTTTAATGTCATAGGAATACAATTTTTAGGGGTTTTAGACATGCTTTAGGCTTCTTAGGGCTAGTTTAGGTTGATTCCAGGCTTGTTTAGGGCTGGTTAATTGTTTTAGACCTGTTTTGGACGATTTTGGGCCGAAATTTTGTCGACAAATGTGCCCTAGGGCCTGAAAGTGGGGCTTTTGAAGCAAAGAGAGAAGGTTGCGCTAGGCCTGAATAGCGGGTCTAGGCACACGCTTGGGTGAGCATTGACAACATAGGTTGAAATTATAAATCCATAGTTGTGTGTTGTTGGCTGATGCCATATGAGACTATCTGATGGTTTGTTAAGAAGTAATATCTTGCTATTTTATTTTTAGGGGTTTCTGTTTGTAGAATATCCAACGTGGAGATTTCGTTTAGTTATAAGCTGGCCGTTTGCATTTAGTTAGTTAACACCTTTTTGAATGATTAGTTAGAAATTTAGATATGAGAAAGAGCTTGAGCTCTTTGCATAGTGATCAAAAGCGATCGCTTTCCCGCCTAGGCGATATTTTTGGGCGAGTCAACCTGTCTGCACTTCTCCCTTCTAAGTAAAAAAAGCCACGAGATTTTTTTTTCAAAATCCTATCTGATATATCTACCAGATTATATTTACAGATATTTATCTATTTGTTTAGAAATAATATCTCAATCAAATCAAATCTTATATATCATTAAAAACATATTTGAATATCATATTATTTTATTCAATAATCATGTTGTATATAACAACCTATTCTGATAAACAAACGTTCATAATCTACTATAGGTATTTTTGACCTTATGAGGGTTATGCAATATATTCAACCATTCTCATTGCTTCATATAAATTATTTATGATTTAATTTACCTATTTGGCTATTTGAACTTTATTTGTTTTCAAGTCTGAACAATTTGGTTTTGGGATTTTTTGGTGATTCATAATGAATTTGGTTATATTATAAGGATTATGGTATTTAAATACTTTTGGAATTTGAAGAAAGTGTTTTTTTCAATACATAATATTATTTTTTATGTCTTTATTTGCTTGCGCTTTTTTTTCTTCTGCCCGCGCTTTTTTTGCGCTTCTCACCTAGGCGATAGGTGAGGCCTATGCGCCTAGCGCATTTGATAACTATGGCTCTTTGTTTTCTCAACCTCATCTAGTTAGTGTGTTTCGCTGTTTAGTTGAATTTGAAAATTAGGAATTTAAGTTATCTATGGATTTTTTTTGTAAAGTGCCATCCTATGCAGTTAATAAGGTAAAAAAAATTGGATATCGGGCAAGGACTGATATTTGAGATACTGAACATCGTTTTGTTAATGTGTCATGTATTCATGTTCTAAACTAGTGGTTGGTGATGAAAATCTTGAAGGATGAATAAGATGTGACTGTATGATCACTTGTTAGATCCGGAAATTAATGGTAAATTACCTATCTGAGTGTACTCATTGTATTGTATGCACACTCTGCATATAAATTATGGAGGAAGTTGCAGAAACCATGGTCAAAGTAATGGACCTCTTGTCTATCAGCTTGAACGTGAACCAAGTAGAAGTCTCTCAAGGTAACCTTAGTATTTCGGGGGGGGGGGGGGGGGGGGGTACTTTAACAAACTAGTTCGGTTTTCTGACTATTGTGATAAAAGTTATAGAATGAATGAATGTTCATGTAGAGAACTTTTGAGAATTTTTTAGAAATTGAAGACAGTACAATTCTAGTGAAATTTGCGATGAACCTCAATGATGAGTACGCGTTTGTAAGAAACAATATCAGCCACTGATTGCAAGCATTATGAATTTATGATGCTTTGAATTTTCTTATGAATTTTACGCAGGCTAAACATTAAATGTTAACTTTCTCTAAAGGTTGTATTTCATCTTCTCATCTTCTGTTCCTTTTTAATCTGTTATACGTGGATGCTTGTGGACCATATGAAACAACAACCTCGACTTTTTTACTCTACGCAAAGGATCAAATTTTTCTACTTTTTCTACTTTTGCTTCAAGCTCTTTATTCATTGCCTTAACCCATATGTTATGACTACCTTTTTAGGAGATTTCGTACTTGTAGTTACATATTATTTTAACAAGATGCCAATGAAAAATAATTTTTGGATAACTCTTTTTGCAATCCTTCATGGTAGATCAGCTAGTTATGGATATCTCAATATTCAAAACCAGGCTGATTAGTTATGCAACTACCACTAAGCTTTATAAAGATAAAGTCACACTAAAGGCTGTACTGTATAATGTGTTATAGTAGGGTATCCTTGTCTAGAAAAGAGATATAAATATAATAATTTAGCTATAAAGGAGGTATTTCAGTGCTATGTTGTCAAAAGCGCAAAAAGCGCGCACCTAGGCGCCCGGGCGCAGCGAGGCGCACCAATAGCGCCTGGTGGCAGCCTAGGCGCAAAAATGGGTTTTTTTTGAAAAAAACGGCCTGAGGCGCAGCAGGAAAAAAAACGAAACTGAGTACGAATAAAAACTGCCTCACGCGGGCCGGGGCTTTTCGGAGCTGCATTCGTGCCCGCATGGCATGTATAATAGTTTTTTTAATATATATGTGGAATCTTATTTATTTTCAAAGCATAACATATTTTTTATATTTTTTTTCTCTATGTGCGCTTTTCTTAAAAAAGCCCACGCTTTTTTTGCGCCTTGCGCCTAGGCTCCGGGCGAGGCCGATGCGCCTCGCCTGCGCCTTGCGTCTTTGACAACATAGTTTCAGTGTAGGGATGTTTTTGAGGAAATGTCTTCCCTTTTAAACATGCATATGACATGCCCTGCAAACTCTTCACAAAACTATCGTGTCCTTCAAGTTAAAAATCTGTATATTATTAATTAAATTCAAATAATTTCCGTAGTTATGAAGAATAATATAGCTAGTACAATACTTTTTATTTGTTAGCTAATAGCTGGTTACGACTTTCATTTATTTAGTTAAGAGTTAAGACCTTTTAGAGTTAGCACACATTTAAATTGCTGTGATTACAATTTTTTTTTTATTTTGATGGCTTTTTTTTTTTTCTATTTTTTGTTGTAGTGAGAGAGTTGCTCTACAGGCTTTGAAGGCCAGTGATTGGTATCTTGAAGGAGCAATCGATGTATTCTATAGTCAACCCCAAGTCCAGCAGTCATCTACAGATTCAAGACATCTCGAGAAACTCTACAACAGATACAAAGGCATGTATTATAAAAAAATGGGCCGTGTTTGACTTTTTATCCTCAAATACGCTTTTTGATATGATCCAGGATGACTCGATATAATTACTTTTATGTTTGCCTTTCAGATCCTTATGCTGATATGATTTTGGCTGATGGTATTAGCACCCTATGCAATGACCTAATGGTAAATCTAGCATACATTTTCATCTTTCTTCACATTAAAAAACCGGGTTTTTTTCCGGAAGTGTTAATGATAAACACCGTCATTAGGGTGCTAAACGGGTTGTGTTCGCGGGTTGTCGGGTTCAACCTGACCCGAACCCGAAAATCATGTCATACATATGAACTCACACGACCTGAATATTCGTGGTTGACCCGAACACGATCCGTTCAACCCGATTTTTTATTTTTTCCTCAAATTTGTATATTAAAAATGAAATTCACTAAAAAAACACAAATGTATACATTTAAATTATAAATCTTATGTCAATTATCTTTCTAAGTTATAATTATGGCATAAAATACACACCCAATATAATTTATGACTAACATATTGTAAAAAATATAATATAATATAAATGGGTTAAATGGGTCAACCTGCTAACTTGACCGGGTTGACTCGAACCCGACACGTTTAGCTAAACGGGTTCGCGGATTCAAGCTGAAATTGACCCAAACCTGTTAAGACTAAACCCAAACCTGCAAATTTCGTGTTAGGTTCATGTGTTTTTGGGTCGTGTCAGAATTCACATGGCACAGATTAGCTTGAAGTATTGCCAGTTTGCCACTGACATTTGTGTCTAGAGTCTAGACGAGATATTATTTATTTGACTTACTTGTTTGTTATATTACAGGTAGACCCTCAAGATATTGTCATGGTATGCGAGCATAAATGCTAATTTCAAATGAAATTTCTAGAACGTTTTTTATAGTTGGTACATTTTGAACATAATTGGCATGACGTTGGATTGTTACTTCAGTTGGTTATCTCATGGTACATGAAGGCTGCTACCATGTGTGAATTCTCCAAACAGGAATTTGTCGGTGGCTTGCAATCTCTCGGGTACTTACAGTTTCAACTGCATCCGTTATTTCCGTCTAGAAATGATATGTTATAAAGTTACTTGGTATTGTTTTCTAATTTGTGTGACAGGATAGATACGTTGGAGAGGTTTCGTGAGCGTTTACCGTATATACGTTCTGAACTAAGTGATAACCGTATGTACCTTAATTTCACTTTTTTATTAGTTAAAAATCAAGTCTGACTATCTGTTTTTTATTTTTTTATCGAGTAAAATGCCATTTTCGTCCTTGAGGTTTGGCCAGTTTTGCGACTTTCGTCCAAAGGTTTGTTTTTCCGCTCCTGGATCCTAAAGGTTTGAAATCTTGCCATTTCCATTCAACTCGTTAACTCCATCCATTTTTTCGTTAAATGAGGGCATAGTTATCGATAGCGTTCGCTATCGCGCGCTTCGTAGCGAAGCGCCCATGTCTCGCAATCTGTTAAATAGCGACTCCATAGCGCGATTGTAGCGGATTCCGACGACGAATTCCGGTTGGTAACCTGCAATTTCTGCTGGAAACTAGGAAGAAGAAGAGCGGCTGCGTTTTCTTGTGTTTTAGCCTTTTTAGGGTTAAATAACTTTATAGAATTTTACATTTAACTCCTCTATCTTTCATTAGTTTACGTTTAGTCCCTAAAACTTGTAAAAATTCACATAGAAATTGTAAAATTAGTTTGTGTATTTTAACATTTAACCCCCCTCCCCCCTATTTTCACTAGCTTACATTTGGTCCTTAAACTTATAATTTTATACATAAAAAGGAATAAATTAACATTATATATATAAAAAAATCTATAGATAGCTATTTTTTATTTCTTAAAGTTTTAACTACCTTATCGCTAAATACGAATTAGCGGGCGCAATTTCATCGCCATCGCTACGTAGCATATAGGCACCTTGTCGCTATTCGCTATAGATAACTATGAGTGAGGGGCATTTCCGTCTTTTTAGACATTTTTATTAAAATAAAGATCCACACCTGTTGACTTTCTCGACACCCAAACTCTTTAACCATCACAAAAATGTCAAAAAGACGAAAATGCCTCTCATTTAACGGAAAAAAATGGATGGAGTTAATGAGTTGAATGAAAATGGCAAGATTTTAAACCTTTTGGATCCAAATGCGGAAAAACAAACCTTTGGACGAAAGTCACAAAAGTAGTCAGACCTCAGGGACGAAAATGGCATTTTATCCTTTTTTTATAAAGTATCTGTTCGCTGCATATTTTAGCCCAAATGAAAGTACGGAATGCTTTAAATCGCATAATTTATGAGAAACCTTATGCTCGCTTGCTAATTTTTTTGTTATTAATTTGTTTAGAGAAGTTCAAGGAGATCTATATCTTTACGTTTGACTGGGCAAAGGAAAAGGTATGGATGTAACGTATTTACTTATAAAATAATTGCAAAACTCATGTAAATCTCACATTGGTTCTTGACGGGTGTTACAATAAAGCTAGTTTTAGACGTTTTAATGCACTCACTTTTAGTACACGGTTTCAGGGTCAGAAGTCACTGGCGTTGGATACAGCCATAGGGATGTGGCAATTGTTGTTTGCGGAAAAGAAGTGGCCGTTGGTTGATCACTGGTGTCAGTTCTTACAGGTAGTAATCTCATTTTACGATGTGGATTCGTCATTTTAGACGTTAAACATGCTCATGTTGTTAATTTCAGGAAAAGCATAACAAAGCTATTTCTCGGGATACGTGGTCTCAACTACTAGAGTTTGCAACCGTAAGATACACCACCTCAAATTATGTTTCTCGTGTACTTCAGCATCTGTATGTTAAGTATGTTAACGTTTGTAGGGTGTGGATCCCGGACTTTCAAACTATGATGCTGACGGTGCGTGGCCATATCTAATTGACGAGTTTGTCGAGTATCTAACCGAGAACGCCATGGTTCAAAAGGGTAGGGGGAAGAAGTTGTAAGTGTCGGATGACGTTAGGTTTTCTTCTCAATTCATATGGAAAATTTTTAGAGTGAGATTAAACTTTGTAGGGTGGATTTTAACTAGACCTTAACACATGAAAAATATGCATTGATGAATGAATATGAATATGAATATGAATATGAAAACGAGAGTACGAGACGGTTAATGATAAAGCAACATATGAAATATATGCATGTATGATGTATGTATGTATGTTGCATTAAACAGATGATTTTGTGTTGTGAATCTTTCCGATAAAGTCGTTTTCATCGATTTGCAATTGTTGCTAGTCACTCTAAACAAAAAACCGAATTCTATTCTGGTATATCGATATGATTAGTCACTTTATTATTGTCATAGAAACTAAAACCAAACTTGGGTGATGTATCGGCGGCAGCAGCAGCTATCACCGCAGCTGCACCGCCTCCACCAGGAGTCTGAAGCCATTGCTTCAGGCTAGCCACCTTCTGAAGATCTTTGTTTTCTATATCCTCTGTTCGGTTTCTTTTTATCCCTGGCTTCAGGCTTGCCGTCTTCTGAAGATCCATGCTTCCCATATCTTCGGTTCTGTTTCTTTTTACCCCGGTCTCATCATGGCTATCTTTCTTGCCTGCTGTGTCTTGAATTGGCAACGTGGCATCATTGTTGCCGGCTGACTTTTGAACCAACTCGCCATATCCATAGAGCGTTAGGTGGCTTGCACGGTTTTCCATGGTGTTGGATGGCGCGTCAAAGTGATGAGTTGGATTGATCACCTGAGTGTTGGGTTGCGGATGACCGGACGAGTTGGAGGGTACACATCCCATTTTATCAGTCTTATGATAAAAAAAGCCATAGGGGATCATATATGAACAAAAAGAGCGCATGGGGATTCTGACTTTTCAAACATCCTACTCACCAACCCTTGGTTTTTTCCATTTGGCCATACCTATTATCCAAAGAGAAAATAACAAAGTTTGGCAGTTCCTTTTGGGTTACAAAGTAATGTAAGAATGGTAATATGATACATGAATTCATGGTCACTTTAATCACTTAAATCTCATTAATATGCATGTTTGGTTCTATGTGAATTACTACATACATATCCATCCCGTAAAAATCAGCTATCGCGTACAAATCCGTTGTGTATGAGCTTTGCTTGCGTATAGTATATTTTTGATGCCGGACCAAAAATAAACTTCATAATAACTAAATATAACATTAAACATGAATATTTAAGGATTAAAAAAACTGAAGTTAAATGAGTTTGATCTATGATTTTATAAATGTTTATTGATTTTTAATGATTAAAAAACTGAAGTTAAATGAGTTTGATCTATGATTTTATAAATGTTTATTGATCTTTATATGATACTTTGTTGGAGATACTATAGTTACCGAATATTAAATGATTATTTTGTTCATCACAAGCTAGTTTTTAGTCTTGGTGTAAACACTAATGTAAGCTTAACTACCTATCTATACCAACCACAAACAATTTAGCTTACACCATCTCAAGACCTCTTCTAGAAATCCAATGAATTTTTAATATAACTAATAATATTCTCTCGCGCGTTGCGGTGAAAATTCTGTCAATATTGGTTCGGTTCATGACAATATTTGTACGACACCGCCACCCGGTATATCAAATAAAAGAGAAATACTTAAAAATAAAGTCGGGATATGCCCAAAAGGGTATTACACTTGTTTTACATCGTTCGAAAACTATAAAGACGAATATCGATAAGGGTTCAAATAGTACAGGTAATGGTACCGATTATTAGACTAAAGTGGGCCACTTTAGATAAATATTACCTTTGTTATGGAAAGATAAAGTAAAATACCGTTGACAAAGTCGCTAATTCTGACAACCAATAGGACATCAACTCCCCGGCTTTGATGACCCCAAGCCACTGCCGCCATCGCCATTGGTGGTTTGTTCTCCGTGGCGGCAGAACATCACAGACCTCCATTACCCCATACGTGTGTTCGAAGGTTGTGGTGGTTGTAGTAGTCGCATCTGGGAGTGGTGATCTGTCTTGGCTTTGGGTCAAAGAAATAAAGTGGGGGTCATACGTGTTTGGTTTGGTGAAGAAGCAAGCACCCACCGCCAACGTATGTCAATAAATAAAAAACAACAGAACCCTAAAAACTGGTTCAACTTAAAATGCACATGATACAATATGCTAAAGCACAAGCATATGATTCATAATAATTCGAACAAATAGATGAAGCAAACTTTACAACCTATAAAGCATTGTACAACCTTCTAACCTAAGGTTACAACTAAGTAAAGCAGAAAATACAAAAACAACTCAATGTACAATAGCAACATGCATAATCATGTTGCTAATTCATATTATATAAATTACTATGTTATATCTGAATATAATTAACTTTGATGAATGATATCCCACTCGTTTGATAGTCATGATATAAATATATTTACAACTTAAAAAAAAAAACTTAAAAAAAAGAAAAGAAAAAGTTAAGGAGGGATCCAACCCTGTCATATTGCTTGTTCTTAGAGCATCTATAAGATCGCTTAGTCAGTATGTCACATAATTTTAAAAAATCACTACTCCAAACCTCACTTTTTCCTTTAACAACAAATCATTCCAAATTTCACCTCATTTTATTTAAACTAGACCTAATTTATATAATATATTTTTATTTTATTTAATTAATATGTATAATTATTTTTATTATTAAATAAATTAAAATAATAAAACTCGTAATAATTATTTTTAGTTTTTTGATATCTTCTTTTTTATTTAAAATAAATTCAAATAAAATAGTAAAAAAAATTTATTCTTAACGACTCTTTTTCAACGACTACTTTTTTCAAACGGTTAGTTTTGCGACAACAAGTTTTATTGGCTATAAATTCAGTTCATATTTCACCCAACATGTGCACTTCTAATTTGATAACTCACTACAAGGATTCATAAAAAAAATGGCAAGAAACCCTTGGACCGAAAAAGAGATGGCTCTGGTCAGCTCTTGGATGGACATATGCTATGGCAATCGAGTAGTAGGGTAAATTAAAGAACTTCTATCTGAAGGATTTTGCCAACGTGTTGCAGAAACCAATCGCAATTCAAACACCACTTTGTAAAGGTTTCATATTATGTTCAGGAGGTTAGCAGATTTTATACTTACTTCAACTGCGTGATGGCTTAAGGTGGCGGCATAACGGATGCAAAAACAATTTCCCGCCCATCGGGAATACGAAACCATAGAGTATAGAAAATTTATGTACATGGTAGCCTGGCAAGTGATAAGAAACCATCCTTGTATGCATCCCGCTCCCCCTCCGGATGCCGACTTGACGGTTTAGGGGTTGGCGATTAGGTTTAATTATCTTCTCTTGTTTAGGTTTAATTATACGGTATGTTTAGGTTTAATCATCTCATATTGTTTAGGTTTAATTATCTGGTGTGTTTAGGTTTAATTGTGTGGTTTGTTTAGGTTTAATTATGTGGTTCATGTAATGTTTTAAATTTAAAAACAATGTTTTTTAGTTTGATTAGGTTTGATTTTTAATTTTAACATTAAAAAAGGTTAATTTAAAATAAAAAAAAAACAATACAAAATAAGTTGTTTTTTTTTATAAATCAAACCCCACTTTAGGGCCCCACCACATCACTATCGGACGGGTTGGTTGGAGCGGACCGCCCAAGCTCCACCCCCCCCCCCCCCCGTATGATCCTCCAATGGTTCCAAACATATGCATTGGTTTGCTTGAGACGACCACCCCTTAGCAGAGCTGTAAACGAACCGAACGAACACGAACAAGGCCTTGTTCTTGTTCGTGTTCATTCGTTAAGGAAATAAATGTGTTCATGAACACTTACCGAACGGGATTTTATGTTTATGTTTGTTCACTAAGGAAATGAGCACGTTCACGAACACAAACGAATACAAATACATTTGGCAAACGCGACGAAAGCTAAAGGTGAATGGCCCATAGAATAGCACTGGAACTTGAACCCCTAATTGAGGAATAGAGGCCGATCATATTTGTCGATGTAAATAATGAGAAAGGAAAGGGGAATTACGACTAAACAATGTGGAAATAGGGTTTCCTAGTTTAATTGTTAGGGTAATAAAATAAATAAAAATTATATAATATAAAAAGTATAGATAAATATATGAAACTACAAAAATCTTTAATTAAAACACAAACAAATGCACGAACATAAACGAATGCAAATGAACGAATGTTCATGAACACCTAATTGAACGTTTACGAACACAATTGAACGAACGAGACCTCTCTGTTCATGCTTGTTCATTTAACTAATCGAACAAAATTTTTTGTTCATTTATTAAACGAACGAACATAAACGAACTTCCCACCAACGGTTCACGAACTGATCGTTGAACATTCGATTCGTTTACAACCCTACACCCTAGGCATGCCAACCAGAGTGCACCTTACCATTTTGCTTTTCCTGGCACCGCTGACACTTAGTTTTAAGAGTATACAATAATCTAACATATAATAAAAGACTCCACACTTAATTTTTAAGAGTATCAAAAAAATCTAACTTATAATAAAATACTTCAATTAATGTCACATGTCAAGCTCTCCTTTAATTTATTATTGATAACAATAATATCTAATCTAATATTATCAAAACAATCTAAAAGCAATTAAATCTCCTAATTTCCATATTTTATCTTTATTTGCATCGATATTCAATTCTACATTAATTTCTTTAATTATTTGATAATACATTAATATCTAGGGGAGATTAATTTGAGAAGAAAATTTAACTGATAAGAAAAAGAACAAAGGATAATTTTGTAAAACATTAAATAGTTTTTTCACTTATCTCATTTATTATCATCTTTGACTAATTAATTAGTTACAAAGACTATCATCCTCCACAGTAGGGATGAGCATTTGGTATCAAATCCCGATCCCGTCCCGACACCATCACGATCCCGATCCCGAAAATACCGTACCGAATTTTTTCGGTACCGGAAACGGTATCCACTTTTTGGCATTTTCAGTATTGGTATTCTCGAGATTGGTACGGTACCGGTAAAATACCGAATCTTACCTTCAAATACCGCTATCATACCGATACCGTACCGTACCGACATATTTCGGTATCGGTATCAGTACCCAGTTTTGGCGAAATTCGGGATCGGGATGATATCGGAACGAGATCGGGATTTGCTCATCCCTACTCCACACTAACTTTTTTTGTCTACACACACCATAAATTATCCTACATATTTTGAAATTTATCATACATGTTGAAATTTATCCTACACAACTCGTAATTTATCCTATACACTTCGTAATTTATCCTACACTTTAAATTATTTTTTTTATTTTTTTGAAAAAATATATATTTTGAAGATAAGTTATAAAAAGTTTAATGTAGTTAGCTATTAAAAGGAAGATTACAAATTAATGATCTATGTAGATTTATCAATATACCCTTATAGTAATATTAAATACTTATCTATACTATATAATAAAAGAAACCTGATTTAGGACACATGTCATTCAATGAGGGCATCAATAATTTATTGATAAATTTTAAATTAAAAAGATTTAAATATTATATTAGAATTTTATTTTGATTGTAAATCTAAAGTCTAAAATATGTTTTAAATCTAATCTATAATTCATGGATTTAGTTTTGATTTGAAATTATTAAACAAAAACCCATAAAATTAGTAATCATTTAATCAATTCGTAAGAAGAAAATCTTTTTTTTTTCCGGTTACATATTTGTATAAAAATTACAAGTCAAAGGAAATATAAAAGTTACTGTACAATTGGAATTAGTATATACAGGTTTTTAAGAAAACTATCTTTTAAAGCAGGTTTGTTAGAAAAAGGGCTAATTCTATTATTTATAAGACCATTAGTAGTGGTTAACACCCCATCCTTAGGCGTTTTGTGCTATTTGGCAGCCCAGTCAGCAATGGTGCATCATGGGCGTTTTCCAAAATGAGTGTAATGGGGTTGTGGGCATTGTGAGGCATTATGTTTATAATAAAATGAAATAAAAAAAAAACATCAAATAATCTCATTGGACAATGAAAAGGAAGATAAAGCTGATTGGCCAATAACTTGCCCTGAAAGCGTGATTTAAAACATGTCAAAACAAAAAAAAATGACCAATCACGCCCAGAGGGCGGTTTCCTTACTAATTGTGATAAAAGTAATTATTTCGTACAATTCATATTGGTTTATAGCTTTGAATACGAGCATACCTTATATTAATGTTAATGATAGCGAAAGTGAGGAAACTATATTTGGATGGTAGAAAATATAATATTATGCCAACATTAACCGTCAGAATAATTTATTATCAGATAAAATCAGACACGTTACCTTTGAACAAGAAAATGTGACAATAAATATTAGTAGTGGTACAAAATTTTAAGTTCCTATGACAAAACCTAAAACAAATAACACAACATATTATTATGAATAGCTATACAAACTTTAATATTTATTTCGTATTTGGTCTGCATATTACTCTATATTATATAATATAGAGTAAACTAAACGAGTCTAGAGAAGAATGGGAGAGAATAGATACGTTGGGAAAACACATGATCTATATTTCTGATACATCATGTATTTGCCTTGAAGCTAAATCACCTGAAATGGAAAACAAGATCTACTTTCTAAGATTATTACATGGCGAGGACACGAAGATAGTGTTGTATTCTCTCGAAACATGCAGGTACCACACATTTGATGACCAACAAGGTTTTGGTGCCGATTTATTCAAAACTAAACATCTTTGTCACCCTCATACATGGATTGAACCAAGTTGGTCCTGAAATAACCCCTACTATGTGTTACATTAGAGCTGTTGCAATATTGAAGTTATTTATGCTTTTTTTTTTTCATCAAAACAATAGAAACCACTAACATTATGACACATGGCATTTATCAAACTCATAGAAAAAGACATTTTGGTATTTTTGGTTTGGTGTTAGTTCAGGTTTCGTGCATCCAGGTTCATTTCTTTTATTAAAACCAATAACTTATTCCATGTATCAATTTTTTTTGAAATTGTTTTATGAAAAATAATCATAATTTCATTCGGGTCAACCTGACCCAGCTTGTTCCAAAGAAAAGAACTACGCAGTTTGGTCTTGCATATATGGATTTTCAGGTAGATGACATCGTCAGTGCGTGCTGGCTAACATCGCTTATCTGAACGGTTCGATTGGCTCTGATTTCTTTAGTACAGCTGCAGCCTCAAAGCAATCAACAGCTTCTTGAACACACCAGCTTTAAAACAAGACTTTGTAAATGAGCCAGATCCACGTCTAAAGCATGGTCCTGAACACACCAGCTATATATGATTCTTTTAACAAATACTCTTAAGCCATTTTCTCAAGTTCAAAATTAATAGCTTCATTATTAAATCATGATGCTAATAATATCTGTATATCTAAAATCAAATATTATATAACATAACAACCTGAAGCATAATACCGAGTAAAAACAAACAAAAATCTAGATACCAAAAATAAGAAAACCCTTTTGGCTCTAGGAACACAAATTCTTAAAATAAATTTGACAATTGGTTCTGGTTACAAATACCTTCTATACTAGCTACTGATTTAGTGGTCGGGTTACCAGTTTCATGGATTTTAAGCGTCCAAAGAATGAATACATTGAAGACACTATGAGTCATCCAGTTGTCTGTCAACAACTTGGAAACACAACCCACGCAGAAGTATTTGCGACAAACAAGGGTCTAATCGAATAAACAGGTGGCATGCATTCCACATCTAGGGCTCTGTCTGCTGCCGTCTGCATCTCATCCTGACCCTGTCAACCTTTTTAAGAGTTGTACATCATGTTTAGGGACTTGTATGAAACTTTCCAATGCGTGCCCGTCTGTGATAGGGTTGAAACCTTGAGGAAGAAGAAAGCTAAGAGATAGAAGGAAATTTGACTCAAATTCTGGCTGATTTTCATTCCATACGTAAACCAATTAAATAAACAAGACACTTACACAAGACACCCCCAAACTAAACCAAAATAATATCCTAATCCCTTGACTTAACAATAGTAATAAAACTAAAATATAAAATAAGTAAGGTACGTAACAATACTCCCCCCTTAACCTGCTTTTTGCCCTCAAAAAGTAAGCTCTTCAATTCAATCCTTAACCATTGTCGTCGTCTTGTTCAGTTTCCTCATCGCCTTCCACATTAATCACAAAAAGTTGTTTCTTTTTGCACTTGTGTCCTGGAACGAACTTTTCAGTGCACCAAAAGCATTCTCCTTTTGACCTTTTTAACTCGAGTTCCTCACCTGACGAGCGCTTCGCGTTAATAGTTGTTGGTTTATAAGCTGGTGGCCCAGGGACTACTGTTGGATCTGGAAGCAACGGAAGTTTTGAAGCATTAACCGGAGGTGTTATTTTGACATCTTCGGGTTGCAGCCCATCCTCCACAGCGTTGAAACGCTTCATCAAGCGTGTGTTGTTGATAGTTTGAATTCTTGCTACCCATACACCTCACGTAGTGTTTGAGGCTTGAACATCTTTACCGGCCCTTTTATTTCCGGCTTCAAACCCTTCAAATATAGGCTAACAGCATAAGGTTTGCTAACGGTAACCTTGTTAAGCAGGCGATCGAAACCTGAATTATATTCTTGTAGATCCTTGGCGTCATCAGTAAGTTGAACGAGAGATGCAATCTCTTCCATAGGGTCTTCAAACATTGCATCAGAAAAACGGGCAGAGATCCAACGAACATAGTCCGCCCATTGGACCTCGGCAACCGTGGCATTACGGGTCTTCAAATAGGCACGGTGCCATTGGAGGGCATCGCCTTCCAAGTGAACCACAACACAACGTAATTTCGAGTCATCGGGGGTGTCATCCATCGAAAAAAAATGTTCGCAGCGATAGACCCATCCCTCAACATCGTCCCCCGAAAATTTAGGGAAGTCGATCTTACCGATACAGAATGGTTTGGATGTTCGTGAGTCACCATCTGGGCCGGAGAAGGACCCGAAGGAACTGCCTGACGATTGAACTCCTTTGTCACGGACAGCCTTCAAGATTTCTTCCTGTTGCTTTGATGATTACTCCTGTTGTTTCATCAAAGCGGCTAAGGCAGTTTGGATATCAGCGATCGCCTTATCGTGGGATTTGAGGGTGTTGTCGACTTCGTGGTTGCGGGTGTTAGTCATGGCGGCGGCGGCAAGGTATTCCGATGAGGAGTCGGAACGGCTCTGATACCCTTGATAGGGTTAAAACCTTGGGGAAGAAGAAAGTTAAGAGATAGAAGGAAATTTGACTCAAATTCTGGCTGATTTTCATTCCATACGTAAACCAATTAAATAAACAAGACACTTACACAAGACACCCCCAAACTAAACCAAAATAACATCCCAATCCCTTGACTTAAAAATAGTAATAAAACTAAAATATAAAATAAATAAGATACGTAACAGTCTGGGAACTTGGTGTACGCTCCAGTCATTGTTTCAGCATTGGAGATGTTCTTATCATCTTTGACAACTAAATAAAAATCCTTAAACCCTCAATGGGAACAGAATTTGAGGCAAAATTCAAAACGATATATACAATTAAAAGTTTGTGTGAGATCAATCACACAAACAAACTTTTACTTGTGATTTTGGTGCAGGATGTTTAATAGTTATCTATCTATACATAAACCGCTAAATAGGTAAGAAAACAATATAAATAATATGGTGGATAAATGTAGAATTGAGGCAACTAAGTGTCTGCAGCAAACCCTATCTACTACTGCAGAAGATCAAAGATAATGAATAAACACCTCAGCTGTCCTGAAAATTTCTTCCTTGTCCCCCCCACCCCCCGCCATCAACCACCACTGTCAGGTAGCCAGACATCCCTCTATCACTGATAGTTAGCACCACAGCCTCCGAGTTACCAGTATTAGATGTCAGATATGAGTTATTGAATCATAAAAATAGGAGAGAAAGCATCGATGGCAATCATGCAGTGAAAGGGCTCGCCAGAACACAAATATTCTTATCGTTGCTGCGACACATCCATAGTTTCCACAGGGCTATGGAGTGAACCACCTTTTTCTTTTTGGCTTCAACATCTACTCCCTGCACATGAGATAGAATTTGCTTAACTGAATCAAAAGACCATGGAATTGGCATTTTGACCCACACCAAGACGCTCCACCAAATCGAACGAGCAGAAAATGGTCAGCCGCCATGCCACACAGCTGACACGTCCCGTTTCCACATACAACGTTTCTCCTTGCCAAAGCCTTGGTCGTTGGGATGCGGCCTTCCACGCGACCGACCTTTGGGGGCATGATTCTATTCCATTGGAAGAAAGTCTGCTGACCGATTTAACAGAAAAGTCCTTTTTATTTATTGTTGTTAGAAGCCCAACACCACTCATCTTTCTTATTGTTAAAACTGAGAGCCGCTAAAAGTTTCTGTTCCTCCGCTAACTCGAATTACGTCTCCTCTTCCATTTTAAGGACTCCACCTTCCAATAAAGCGCTTCTGTGAACAGTGGTTTTTGTGCAACACTAACCGGTATAAATTCGTAAATTGAATTTTAAGTCTGCTCCCACTGACCCAAGAGTCGTTCCAAAATTGCGTGGAGTTCCCGTCTCCCACGTCACTAATAATCTGCTCATTTAGCTTCCCAAAGTCTCTGTTAACTGCAACGATGTTCTTCCAAACCCCAGTCATATGTTTCTTAACCAGAATAATCTCGTATTCTCTCCCGTTGTCGTGAATAGTCTTTACAACTCTTCTCCAAAGCTGATCTTTGCATGCTTTATAACTCCACCACCAGTTCGCTGTTAACCCCAAATTCATCTCTTTGATGCCTCCAACCCCTAACCCACCCACTTTTTTAGATCTTAGGATTTTGTCCCACGCCACCCAACAGATCTTGTGACCAAGGCTAGCCCCGCTCCAAAGAAACCTCTGCCAAATACCTTCCAAGGGTTTAAATGAAACACGCCCATACTAGTAGGCAGGGGCGCATGATTAAAGGCCCCGAACTTTTCGCACAATAGTGTTACGTATGTACTTTTCGTATAGATTTTTTTAGGTATATACGTTTTCGACCCCCCGGTTTTAATTTTTTTTAGATATATACGTTTTCGACCCTCGGTTTTATAAAAAATATTTATATAGCCCAAATAAAATATTTAATAAAAAACCGAAATCAGATCTTTCCATTCAGCCCAAATCAGATTATTATGTTTATTATAGCCGATAAATCATTATATGAAGCCCAACAAACATTCTATCCAAACAAAACAAACCCAATCGCTGGTTTGTGTTATTCGAACAACACAATAAAAAAAACCACGCTGCTGAGTGCTGAGAATAGAAACAGAAGGGGCGAAGTGTTGGGGAACCGAATTATTTGCAGCGAAAGATTTGAACAGATTCGAGTTCATAGACATAGTTTCTGCTTTGGGAATGTGCAGAGAATATCGAAAGAAACAAAGTGTGCAGAATATGAACGGTTTTGGTGGACAATTTCGGTTGAATGAAACTGTCTTGATGCCGGATCATGTTGCCGGCAATTTCATATATAGACATAAGTTTTTTGGCGGTTGATATGGTGGGAAAACTGCTCCGGCAGTTGTTTAAATGTTCACCCGCTTATCAACTAAATTTACATAAGATATCTTGTCTAATTCGAGTGCATATCACATATATAATACATAAACATAATTAAGTTTAACTTTATTCTAACATAGTTCCCCTTAAACTGGATTATGTTTTGCTGCATTCATCATAACACTGTGATTGGCTTCATCCACTGCTTTACGAGCTTCGTTGAAATTGAACCGGCGGCGTTTCTTGTGCAGATTCCATGATCCTTCCCAACTGTTTCCGGCATAGAGAGCGTAATGCTCTGTTGCAGCATCCTTCGATACCGAGTCTGCCCTCTTTCTTCTTCCTTGTTCTTCGCCGGCTTTTGAACTCTCTCCTTCATTCATCATCTCTTTATCCTGCACCTTTTCTTGAACGGATTTGAACCTGTAATAGTATATCAAAACGTCCAAATACATGGCATAAATGACTCTTATAGAGTCTTCGCCTTGATATTCAAAGCCCAAATCTTTCGCCATTGCTGGCCATAAATTATCAACGGTGACACTTCGGTAGCCTCCGTCTCTCTCCACCATTACATACAAGCTAAGCAAGTCAATCCTTCTTCCATCAGACAACAGTGGGGGAATTGATCTTGAAGATATTCCCACCTTCTCCTTTAAAAACCAACCCACCATTTCTTTGAACTTTATTTCAAGATCATGTTTGTATTTGAATATGAAATATCGGTCATCAATCATATCTAACAAAGCTTTGCAATCAGCAAAGTCATGAAATTCTAATGCCCTTATGATCATCCGACTCCAGTCATACTCATTTTCATTCGAAACATTTAATGTTTCGAAATATTAATTCAAATAATTTTCTTTGAAATCATCATCTACCGAACACAGATCCATCATCCTTTGTTTCTCACTTAAACCCAATTCTTCCTCTTTTGTTAACCCACTCACTTCATTTACCGAATTCACTACCGGAGATGAAAACATGGGAAATATCTTACACGTGTCACCGGATTTCCTGACCGTGAAACCTTTAAGAGTTAATTGATCAAGGCTAAGAACATTCCGGTCAAGTTCCGGTGAATAGAAAACGCTGTGTATTTTCATTGTGTCATTCCCAGTCTTCATTTCCACAGACCCTACCCCTCTTATGAACAGGAAATTATTCATTCCTGATCTTGTTTCAACACCCATCATGTGTTTCACCCTTTTGAAAACACTAAGATTACCCGTAAAGTGATGATTGAACGTCGGATTTACGTACCAGATGTCTGCCCATTGTCCACCCTCAGTGCTGGTGACAATCATCTCATTCTGGAAATGAACATCTTCTTCCTGTCTTCTAATCCCGGTGTTGATTGCCTGCGTTAACAGTTGCGTCGCTTCGTCATTTTCTTTGGCCTTGCAGTTGCAAATTTGGTGACCCGGTAAATGGCAGTAATAGCAAAGTCTCATGCGAGGGATTCGTCTGTCTTTCTTGTTTTCTCATCAGTGCAGTGTTGGCATGGTAGAGTGGTTGAGTTTGGTTTGATTTCTGCACGATTCCCTGAAGTGGCTCTGATACCACTATGTTGGGGAACCGAATTATTTGCAGCGGAAGATTTGAACAGATTCGAGTTCATAGACATAGTTTCTGGTTTGGGAATGTGCAGAGAATATCGAAAGAAACAAAGTGTGCAGAATATGAATGGTTTTGGTAGAAAATTTCGGTTGAATGAAACTGTCTTGATGCCGGATCATGTTGCTAGCAATTTCATATATATACATAAGTTTTTTGGCGGTTGATATGGCGGGAAAACTGCTCCGGCAGTTGTTTAAATGTTCACCCGCTTATCAACAAAATTTACATAAGATATCTTGTCTAATTCGAGTGCATATCACATATATAATACATAAACATAATTAAGTTTAACTTTATTCTAACATAATCCCCCTTAAACTGGATTATGTTTTGTTGCAATCATCATAACACTGTGATTGGCTTCATCCACGGCTTTACGAGCTTCATTGAAATTGAACCGACGGCGTTTCTTGTGCATATTCCATGATCCTTCCCAACTGTTTCCGGCATAGAGAGCGTAATGCTTTATTGCAGCATCCTTCGGTACCGAGTCTGCACTCTTTCTTCTTCCTTGTTCTTCGTCGGCTTTTGAACTCTCTCATTCATTCATCATCTCTTTATCCTGCACCTTTTCTTGAACGGATTTGAACCTGTAATAGTATATCAAATCGTCTAAATACATGGCATAAATGTGTAATGCCTCGCTTTTTCGTAATTTTCCTAAATTAGAAAGCTCGTCTTATATATCTATTTTTGGAAACCCTTCTTCTCTTATAATCGTATTTCGTTTTATAACCATTGTAAATCAGAGACTTCGATCGTAATAAAAATTGGTCTTTTGTGTGAAATATTCATCGTTCATACATGTTTATACATTGTTAGATGCAAACACTTGATTATTACGTTCCCGATACGCAACCTATACTTTTATTTTATTATTATACAAAATTACTTCTTAACTTTATGTTATATTTGTAAATTAAACGTTGACATATAAGCTACATTATTATATTTAGTAATCATATATTAGTATTAGATAATATGCCAATAGTCCCAAAAAAAAAAAGAACATTTATTTAAACACCGAATGCCTCCACCATTTCATATTCTTTTTGTAGAAATAATTTTTTCATATGAAAATAAATAAATAAATAAAAATATGCGTGACCTTTAATAAGAAAAAGGTTACCATTATTTGATGGTACAAATCTAGTTAATATCAACAAGGGACTATATTGGTCAAAACAAAAAAATAAATAAAAGAAAGAAAGAAACTCAGCATATGTGCAGCCATGTGAGCAGTCCCAACATTCTTTATTTCCAGCCATACTTTGGCCCATTTTATCTATTCTATAAGTTGTGGACTTAAGTTATGTTATATAAAAACTTTTAAAACATTAATAAGCTAATAAAAAAAGAGAATGATGGCTGAAAATGTCCATGTTGGCGCCAACTTTGCTTCATAACCATGAAGATCAGCCAATGGCTAATGGCTGATTATTATTTGTTGCTGTGTTTTTATGCTTAAACTCTCACCTAATAATTTTAGTTACTTAGCTAACTCAACCCTAATCCTTCCCTATAAATACCAATTTATATCCAGCCCCTTTTCCACTTTATAAACCTTCTAAACACTCCACAATCACTCTCTAATCACTCAAAAATATTCAGCTTTGAGCAGAAAGTTTGAGCCATTCAAAGTGAGTTCTAACTCACTTCTATTTCAATTTTCTTCTTGTTTCTTTATTCTTAACACTTGGATAATCTCTAGGAAGGTTTTCATAAGTTTGCTTCGGCAAACTGAGGTGAAACCTCACCATTTTTGAGGTCTAAAGTGCAAATTCTGCTCATTTTTAACTTTTTTAAATCTTCATGTTTTTTTATAGAAAACTTGATGGAATCTTGTTCCCACCAAGCTCACAACTTAGCCTAGGGTTGTGGGTTTATGTTTAGGGGATTTCCATCAAAGTATTGAGTTCAAACACCCACTTATTTTCTGTTTTTACTTGACAGTCAGATGATGAAAACAAGCACAAGTCATTATCTTCCATATGATGAACTTGTGCCTTGTGAAGCGTGAACAAATGGAAGTCTTGGCTTTCCAAACTAAGTTTCACTCCTTCATTTGAACATTTTTATAACTTGTTAGATTAGATTTACTTTCTTGTAAGTTCATGACCCTCCTTATTGTTTCTAACAACAAGTGTAGTGGTGAACAATAGAGGTACCTAAATGGAAGACTTGATTCTTCCTACCTCATGTATGAATTATATGACACAAAGAGGTACCTAAATGGAGACTTTAATCTCCTACCTCATGCTTGATCTATAGGACTTGTAATCTTTATAGATTATTCATATGTTATCTATATAATCTATATAAATCTAAGTCGCTAGACTTGATGATAACTTAATAGTTACTTGTCAAGAATATGTTGCATCACCTATGACCATACACATGTTACGATTCTAATGGACTTTAATCCCTGAAAACATACAAACTCTTTTGAGTTTAAATAGTGTCAAGAACATGTGCTATGTGTGCAAGATGATTAATTTCATAAGTTATTTTCATGACCTTAAGCTCCAAATCCCTAGAACATATGTAAACACCTCTTAAACTCCAAATCGAACACATTCAACTTTCTAGTCTCAACAACCTCGTCACATTGGATAAATCGGAAAGCATATGCAATTTTGTGAGTACACTTGACCCATTTACATTTTAAACCACTTTTGGGTTGTAACATGTTACCATACAAAAATTACACTTACACACACTTAAACATACTTTGTGAACTCAATCCGTTATACATGCTACTTGTTATGCTAGATAATACATGCTTTATGCATTACTATGTTATACCCTCGCTTAACAATTATAGCGCTATAGGAGTAGCACACCACCCGACGGGGGTTTGTTAAGTCAATATACTAAACGGTCTTGTCACTTTTGTGGCGAGGGATGCTAAATACTAGTGGACACTTTGGGTTTAGACGTAATGTTATGCATGCTATTTACCTTGTATACAAATTGCCATGTGGATTCGAGTAAAATGCTTTATACTTATGCTATACTATTTAAACCTTGTGTACTCGCCTTTGCTTTTGCATTGAACTTTATTTTAACATGTTACAGGTTGATGATGAAGAGGATGCTATGAAATAAAGTAGCAATGATGCCTAGATACACATATAGACGTTTAGGTTTAAATGTTGTATCAATTTTGATTATGATGTTATGTATTTCTTTTGAACTTGTTGTTATTTGAATTTCCTTGTATTGTTGACAATTTAGTTTATGAAATGAAATCGGTTTATTAAATATTGACACCAATAGTGTTATGAAGTCTCTAGCAATCTTCACACTTCGTCTCATCCCGATGTTTTCGCCATTGGTTGGGGTGTGACAGATTGGTATCAGAGCCATAACTATAGGGAATTAGGAAAAGTAGGAATGCTTTTACCTAGTCTATAGTTTTAGAGCTTTATTCTTATGTTTTGCTAGAAACTACATGCATGCTACTTTATTTGCTTCTTATTTATTCTCTTTGATCTTTTAAATGTATATGTCACTTATTTGTTAACACTTGACATGCTATTCTTATGTGATTAATGCTTGTTTTATTAAGTGTTGTTACTTGTTTTATTGTTCTATTCTTTATGTGTTATTCTCGACATGCCTCCTTATATGTTTATTACATGTTCGTTTATTTCCTTAACATACATTTTTCTAAGCCTTTTTTTTATTATTCTAAATCCGACAACACTCATATTATACAAATGACTCTCATTCCGTTTAATTCTATTTTTGCATGAAATTACACCATTAAGTTAGGGGTGAAACCCACACCTTGATGGAAATTTCAAATTTCAATTTTGAATTCTAGTGGACCCTCGTCAACATGTCGAAATTTAATTTTGACCCGATGAGTACCAACCACACTTAGGGTACAAAGTCGTCAAGTTAGGGGTGAAACCCGCATCTCGTCGACTAGTCCCACTCCTTGAATTTTTATAAATCCCGCCAAGTCTCGAATTTTCGATTGAATTGAGACATGTAGTAACCGGAAGGGTGAATACCGTTAACCGACTTGTCGGCAAGAGTATACCACCTATTAGGCCAAAGCGTGTTTCTCAATTTCAAAAGACCTTTCGATCACCTTGGTTAGTCAAAGTTCCGTTTGGAACCATCCAAGTTTTAATCGAAATTACACTTTATTATTTTCGATCTTTTATGATGCACTTCTCTCTTCTCAATTTTGAACCATTTTTGAGATTTCACTTTTACGCATACGTCAGACTATTATTTCTCATATAATTATACATTATTAACATGCATAATTTCACGTAATATTATTTACACTTCTTGCAACAACAAATGGAGACATGTCATCAAGATAGGAGTGATTCCCTTACCTTGACGACTAACTCCGTTTTCTTTCTCGCCTTACAAAGACCTCACCAACGAGTTAGGGGTGATTCCCTTACCTAGGTGATCGTTACTAACACCTTCTTTTACTAGACCATATTATGTAAACACGATCGTTGTTATACCTAAATCGTTTATCATTTATTTCAAAATGCATTGTTTGTTTAAACGTACCTCTTATCCTGTAATCTATTTTCACATCACTCGCATACACAAGAATTTAATGTTACCATAAAGGCTTGTTTCCCGATTTTCAAAAAAATTGACGAAATGCTACCCATCAACTTAATCGGTCTACTGAATATCTTGCCCACAAATTTCATGCTTAACGTAAACACTAAAACACGCTCACATTATATCATTGTACTAAGGCCTTTTTTTTCACAATCAAAAATCAAACCAACCTTCCTCACATGCCTATAAGATCTCATAGATATTATAAGATCATTTTACTAAAAATCTTTTCAAAATCAATAAATCATTATACTAAAAACACTTTTCAACGATCACTAAGTTCATTATGCTAAATTTCGTTTTAAGAATCAACGTTTTCACGAGAAACTCCAAATTTCAAATTTTATTTTAACGCAAGATCCTTTAAAATGATGCAAACCTATTATTTTCAAAAGCCTTTTATACATACACCACTCAATACTTCCTTTCAACTTCAAAACACACGGGCAAGAAAATTTCATAGGGACCGACCATTCTCGACTTACCTGAATTCTTCTAAAACAAAAGTAGCATTTCCGTTCTTTACAAAATACATCACGCATAACCAGTAAATACCTTATACTCTTTTTACATGCACCAACTAAAATCCTCACATCATCGTATACGTTTTAGTCGATATCTCGCGACAATTACATTTACACCATTCGTTTTTACATACTCAACCTTTTGATTGTTTTATATGCTTAAATTCATTATGCTTCGATTAATACTATATACACAATCATTATTATTTGTACTCACACTCATACTCATATTCATAACAATACGTTTTATGCTTATACTTATACTCATACGTTTTATGTTTATACTCATACTTACATGCACATTCATACTTAAACTTATATTTATGCTCATGCTTTTATTCATACATTCGTACCTATACGTGAGGCGTAACCTGAGGGATTCGCTTACGTGGGTCACATACATACATACATACACATGAACATGCTTATATACTACATTCTTATATGTACACATTCTCATTTTCCAAATTTATGTATACCCTGATTCCTACACAACTAGTACAAGCTATACGGATCATGCAACGATCAAAATAATCGCGGGTGCACACGGGATTATAGTGATAAGCGCATGAGAATCATAGAGTGTACTACTGTGTATGGTAAAACCTGGAATGTAACATGACACCGAACAACGAAACGGACGTAACATGATTAAAACATGGTGGATACGCCGCTGGTACTTCCTATATATAAGTGTTTTCACCATGTTACCAAACTTTCGTAAAACGTGCCATGAGAAATTCGGTGTTTTGCAGACCATATTTAGACCTAAAATGCAAACTTTAACAACTCACAAACGCATTGCTAAACGCACGATATCCGATTATCCACGAAGAGACTTCATCCTTAACCCTACATTACCGTTGTCCAATACGCATGCCATCCTTATACTCGTATTTGTTTATCGATCATTCACGCTCGTACCTCCGTTCTTCCCGTTATTCCTTGTTTTTTATACCAACCTCATATACAATCAATCGGTTTAAACGTTCGAATCCTAAAATACTTTCTTACTTTTAAAACTATTTACCATCCTTTATTTATGCGCAAACATAGTTAGTTGTCTATTACCTCCAAAACCATTTTTAAAAAGCCTAACTTATTTCTCATCAATAAACGATGTCCTACAAACTTGTGATTTAGTGCTACCCTTAAAGCCAATGAAACTCTTCTTACAACTTACAGTGCGGCCACACTTCTCATCAAAATACATACCATTTTATATGAAAGTTCCCTTCTTAGGTATCATATTTAAAATACCTCTTCAGTGAGTTATTCAAACTTGTTTAAACTCACTCGTCTATACACACACCTGCACGTTTTACTTATATTCAATGCCTTAAATCATTTTTTTAGCCAAACGAACTCTTTTTACAAACCTATCATTTCGTTCCTCAAAATTGTTTCAACACGTCTCAAACTTTCAAGTCTCGATTTTAGACGATCATTCCTTTAACCAAAATACCCTTTTACAAGTCTTACTCTTGAATAAATTTCGGGACGAAATTTCCTAAACGAGGGGAGACTGTAATGCCTCGCTTTTTTGTAATTTTCCTAAATTAGAAAGCTCGTCTTATATATCTATTTTTGGAAACCCTTCTTCTCTTATAATCGTATTTTGTTTTATAACCATTGTAAATCAGAGACTTCGATCGTAATAAAAATTGGTCTTTTCTATGAAATATTCATCGTTCATACATGTTTATACATTGTTAGATGCAAACACTTGATTATTACGTTCCCGATACGCAACCTATACTTTTATTTTATTATTATACAAAATTAGTTCTTAACTTTATGTTATATTTGTAAATTAAACGTTGACATATAAGCTACATTATTATATTTAGTAATCATATATTAGTATTAGATAATATGCCAATAGTCCCAAAAAAAAAAAAAGAACAACATTTATTTAAACACCGAATGCCACCATCATTTCATATTCTTTTTGTAGAAATAATTTTTTCATAAAAAATAAATAAATAAATAAAAATATGTGTGACCTTTAATAAGAAAAAGGTTACCATTATTTGATGGTACAAATCTAATTAATATCAACAAGGGACTATATTGGTCAAAACAAAAAAATAAATAAAAGAAAGAAAGAAACTCAGCATATGTGCAGCCATGTGAGCAGTCCCAACATTCTTTATTTCCAGCCATACTTTGGCCCATTTTATCTATTCTATAAGTTGTGGACTTAAGTTATGTTATATAAAAACTTTTAAAACATTAATAAGCTAATAAAAAAAAGAGAATGATGGCTGAAAATGTCCATGTTGGCGCCAACTTTGCTTCATAACCATGAAGATCAGCCAATGGCTAATGGCTGATTATTATTTGTTGCTGTTTTTTTATGCTTAAACTCTCACCTAATAATTTTAGTTACTTAGCTAACTCAACCCTAATCCTTCCCTATAAATACCAATTTATATCCAGCCCCTTTTCCACTTTATAAACCTTCTAAACACTCCACAATCACTCTCTAATCACTCAAAAATATTCAGCTTTGAGCAGAAAGTTTGAGCCATTCAAAGTGAGTTCTAACTCACTTCTACTTCAATTTTCTTCTTGTTTCTTTATTCTTAACACTTGGATAATCTCTAGGAAGGTTTTCACAAGTTTGCTTCGGCAAACTAAGGTGAAACCTCACCATTTTTGAGGTCTAAAGTGCAAATTCTGCTCATTTTTATCTTTTTTAAATCTTCATGTTTTTTTATAGAAAACTTGATGGAATCTTGTTCCCACCAAGCTCACAACTTAGCCTAGGGTTGTGGGTTTGTGTTTAGGGGATTTCCATCAAAGTATTGAGTTCAAACACCTACTTATTTTCTGTTTTTACTTGACAGTCAGATGATGAAAACAAGCACAAGTCATTATCTTCCATATGATGAACTTGTGCCTTGTGAAGCGTGAACAAATGGAAGTCTTGGCTTTCCAAACTAAGTTTCACTCCTTCATTTGAACATTTTTATAACTTGTTAGATTAGATTTACTTTCTTGTAAATTCATGACCCTCCTTATTGTTTCTAACAACAAGTGTAGTGGTGAACAATAGAGGTACCTAAATGGAAGACTTGATTCTTCCTACCTCATGTATGAATTATATGACACAAAGAGGTACCTAAATGGAGACTTTAATCTCCTACCTCATGCTTGATCTATAGGACTTGTAATCTTTATAGAATATTCATATGTTATCTATATAATCTATATAAATCTAAGTCGCTAGACTTGATGATAACTTAATAGTTACTTGTCAAGAATATGTTGCATCACCTATGACCATACACATGTTACGATTCTAATGGACTTTAATCCCTGAAAACATACAAACTCTTTTGAGTTTAAATAGTGTCAAGAACATGTGCTATGTGTGCAAGATGATTAATTTCATAAGTTATTTTCATGACCTTAAGCTCCAAATCCCTAGAACATATGTAAACACCTCTTAAACTCCAAATCGAACACATTCAACTTTCTAGTCTCAACAACCTCGTCACATTGGATAAATCGGAAAGCATATGCAATTTTGTGAGTACACTTGACCCATTTACATTTTAAACCACTTTTGGGTTGTAACATGTTACCATACAAAAATTACACTTACACACACTTAAACATACTTTGTGAACTCAATCCGTTATACATGCTACTTGTTATGCTAGATAATACATGCTTTATGCATTACTATGTTATACCCTCGCTTAACAATTATAGCGCTATAGGAGTAGCACACCACCCGACGGGGGTTTGTTAAGTCAATATACTAAACGGTCTTGTCACTTTTGTGGCGAGGGATGCTAAATACTAGTGGACACTTTGGGTTTAGACGTAATGTTATGCATGCTATTTACCTTGTATACAAATTGCCATGTGGATTCGAGTAAAATGCTTTATACTTATGCTATACTATTTAAACCTTGTGTACTCGCCTTTGCTTTTGCATTGAACTTTATTTTAACATGTTACAGGTTGATGATGAAGAGGATGCTATGAAATAAAGTAGCAATGATGCCTAGATACACATATAGACGTTTAGGTTTAAATGTTGTATCAATTTTGATTATGATGTTATGTATTTATTTTGAACTTGTTGTTATTTGAATTTCCTTGTATTGTTGACAATTTAGTTTATGAAATGAAATCGGTTTATTAAATATTGACACCAATAGTGTTATGAAGTCTCTAGCAATCTTCACACTTCGTCTCATCCCGATGTTTCCGCCATTGGTTGGGGTGTGACAAAATGACTCTTATAGAGTCTTCGTCTTGATATTCGAAGCCCAAATCTTTCGCTATTGCTGGCCATAAATTATCATCGCTGACACTTTGGTAGCCTCCGTCTCTTTCCACCATTACATACAAGCCAAGCAAGTCAATCCTTCTTCCATCAGACAACAGTGGGGGAATTGATCTTGAAGATATTCCCACCTTCTCCTTTAAAAACCAACCCACCATTTCTTTGAACTTTATTTCAAGATCATGTTTGTATTTGAATATGAAATCTCGGTCATCAATCATATCTAACAAAGCTTTGCAATCAGCAAAGTCATGAAATTCTAATGCCCTTATGATCATCCGACTCCAGTCATACTCATTTTCATTCGAAACATTTAATGTTTCGAAATATGAATTCAAATAATTTTCTTTGAAATCATCATCTACCAAACACAGATCCATCATCCTTTGTTTCTCACTTAAACCCAATTCTTCCTCTTTTGTTAATCCACTCACTTCATTTACCGAATTCACTACCGGAGATGAAAACATGGGAAATATCTTACACGTGTCACCGGATTTCCTGACCGTGAAACCTTGAAGAGTTAATTGATCAAGGCTAAGAACATTCCGGTCAAGTTCCGGTGAATAGAAAACACTGTGTATTTTCATTGTGTCATTCCCAGTCTTCATTTCCACAGTCCCTACCCCTCTTATGAACAGGAAATTATTCATTCCTGATCTTGTTTCAACACCCATCATGTGTTTCACCCTTTTGAAAACATTAAGATTACCCGTAAAGTGATGATTGAACGTCGTATTTACGTACCAGATGTCTGCCCATTGTCCACCCTCAGTGCCGGTGACAATCATCTCATTCTGGAAATGAACGTCTTCTTCATGTCTTCTAATCCCGGTGTTGATTGCCTGCTTTAACAGTTGCGTCGCTTCGTCATTTTCTTTGGCCTTACAGTTGTAAATTTGGTGACCCGGTAAATGGCAGTAATAGCAAAGTCTCATGCGAGGGATTCGTCTGTCTTTCTTGTTTTTCTCATCAGTGCAGTGTTGGCATGGTAGAGTGGTTGAGTTTGGTTTGATTTCTACATGATTCCCTGAAGTGGCTCTGATACCACTATGTTGGGGAACCGAATTATTTGCAGCGGAGGATTTGAACAGATTCGAGTTCATAGACATAGTTTCTGGTTTGGGAATGTGCAGAGAATATCGAAAGAAACAAAGTGTGCAGAATATGAACGGTTTTGGTGGACAATTTCGGTTGAATGAAACTGTCTTGATGCCGGATCATGTTGCCGGCAATTTCATTTATATACATAAGTTTTTGGCGGCTGATATGGCGGGAAAACTGCTCCGGCAGTTGTTTAAATGTTCACCCGCTTATCAACTAAATTTACATAAGATATCTTGTCTAATTCGAGTGCATATCACATATATAATACATAAACATAATTAAGTTTAACTTTATTCTAACACGAAGGCTGCTGGTGTTGTTCGAGACTTCGAGGAGACGAGACGAGGAAGAATCGGCTGTTTGTGGTCTTGTTCGACTTCTTCAATCATCAAGGTATGTGTGAATGTCCAACCATACGCACGCGTGAGGGTTTCCTGTTATGGTAAGAAATCAAAGAATCGTATAGAAATACCAAAATCGTTTTTGGGCTTAAAGGCCCTGGATTTATTAACTAAAAACGTTTTTGCCAATCAAATTCGTACAGGGCCTCCCTGAATGAGGTTGAGAAGCCCAACTAATGGATTAATGAATAGTATAAAACATGATCTTCTTCACAAATCGCAAGTCTGAAGTCGCTGCATGCTTGTGGGTGGATAATCTCTAATTTCTTGTCTTCTTAAGACTTGAGGTCTATAATGCAAATAAAAAGTACCGAAGCCTAATTAATCCGAGTTGAGGATAGCGACTCTACAGCCGGAATGCCTCTGGGTAAGGGAAAGCAACGTCTACGCTCATTAAAAAAGAAAAAAAAGAGAATGAAAAGAAAGAAAATTGCTGAAAAAAAATGAATGAAAAAAAATGATTTTAAATTCTCTTGGTTTTGATATAAGACGGTTGAGAATTGGTCCAGTGGTCGTTCCTTTTGTTCTATAAGCTTGAGGCGGGATTAGGTGGACCGTAGATTCTAGCGTGAGACCCTAGGTAGATTGACCGCACTTAAACTAAATTCACATGATAAGGGCTTAAGACCGGATTTGGGTTTAAAGGGACAAATATATTCGCAATCGCGGCTAACACAAGCTTTGATTTTAACAAAATATAAATATATTTTTGACCCGAGTAATTATTCATCTCTGATTCCGTTGCATAATTCTTTTTCGGGAACGAAAAAAAGTTAAGTGTGGGGATATTTGATGTGGGGTAAAATACACATATTTGTCTCGTGTAAAGTGTATAATTATTGTATAATTTTTATTTGTTTTTATTTAGTTTTAGTGTTATATTATATTATTTTGTGTTGGGCCAGGTCCTGATGCAAATGAAGCAAACACGAGTAATATGGAAATAACCAGCCAGCTGGATAGAGTAAGGTACCAGAGATCGAAGTAAAATTGCCGCTATTTTCTAGATTAGTGAGGTTAGGCCCACTACACCACCATGCTATTTAATGATCCAACCCAAAAGAATTTTAGCAAGCCGCAATATAGCCCAGAATTGTGATATGAGATTTTAGTCCAATGGATGCATCAAAATATATTATACTTGTTGGGACTTGGGACATATACGAAGGAGATGAAAGAAAGCTGCATATTTTGAAGGTGGGGGCCGCCAGAAGGGTTCTAGAACAACTTTTAAATAGATTGTTATGACAAATGTCAAACCCTGATCCATCCTATTATAAGTATATCGACAAAAACAACTTGAAAGGGGGGCACGGCTGATCGACGCGAGGGAGTGACGGCTGATAGAGATACGATCAACAGTTCAAAAATCTTGAAGAGGAGAAGGATTGATTCAAGAACGAAGTCGGGTTCGAAGGGTTAAAGATTTGACACATAGTTAGTCTTTATTTTTCGTTTTCTTTTTCGTTTAATTGTTCAATCATGATACTTGCTACTAAATATTATTGTTTTGATTACTCGAACATGATTTTTGGCTAGTTTTATCATTCCACCTAGGTATTGATGACCTTGGAATTTTTGTTTTGACTTTTATTTGACGTTTATCGACTACGACGCGTTTTTATTTAAAATAACTTTGGTTTGTTGCTGAATATGATTATGTGTGCTAGTTCTTGGCCGTGATTATTGTTTGGTTATTGATTTTTGATGTGTTTAGAAAGAAGAAATTCACCCTAGACATTTGTGTTGCTTTACTCTTGTTGTGTGATTTTGTGGCCGTAATGTTTATTTAATATGGTTACGGTTTGATTGTGAATCATGTTTAGGGTTTAAAATTTGAATGTCTACGAAAGAAAAAAACGTTGTTAAAATTTGAATCATGTTTAGAATTTGATTATTTGAATGTATGGAGATTTGCGAATTCGGAGTAGTACTTATCGACCTAGACTCAGTTCGAAGGAGATTAGGGTTTCAAACTTTCAATTGCTTTGCTAATTTAAATTGCTTGTATCATACATTTGTTTTGAGTTTGCTTTAAATTTAGATTTTCAGTTTTTGCACTATAATACTGGCTTGATCATCATCAAGAAAGTTGCTTCATATGGCAAATTTTGTTCCATTTAATAAATTTTGATATGTTTTTTTTTTATTATTTATTATTAGGTTTTCTTCACTTATGAACATGATACGGAGTTAGTCTTCTCAAATTCATATTATGTTTTCCAGAATGTATGCTTCTAAGTTGATCTTTTATCATATGAGTTTTGATTTTGTTATATATGTTTTATTTAATTCTTATAGATGCACCTTGTTTTTGGACTATTGTTTGAAAACAAGCGTCGATTTCCATAAATTATTAGAAATTAAGGTTTATTATTTTTATGATAGATGGCGCCAAAGCAGATTTCTCGTGCAAGGTTTATTGCTCAGAACCTGGAATCCAATACCCAGTTAGTTTACACGACAGACATCCAACACTCTTCTTATGAGTGTCGAATCAATGAGTTGCACGGGAGACGAATCTCGGGGTGTTTCCATGGCTGGGTCATTCTCTCTGACCATTATGACAACGTCCTGTGGTTTCTTTGGAACCCACTCACCTCTAAGTTGATTCGTCTCCCACCTTTGACTCCTAAAGAAAAAGATTCTTACGAATGTTGTTTGTCTTCTCCTCCTGACGATCAAGCTTCGGTTTTCCTGTTGTTTTCAGACACAACTCCTACCATTGCTTTTTGTCGGCTAGACCGTAAAAGAAAGAGATTAAAATGGACTCAAATGTCGTATGCTAAACAGCTCCGGAGTATAAGCGGTGAAGATGATTGTTTTCTACAATCCCCTACTTGTTGCAATGGTAAAGTATTTGCCATGAGCTGGAATTATGATCATCTTGTCATACAACTTGACATTGTGGTTAAAGGTAAAGATGTTGTGATAAATCTATTGCCGTTTGTGGAAATCCCTCACACCCCTATCAATCGTTGTCCTTCTCATAATAGTTTCAAAAACCGCCGTCCTCTTATAAAAGGATCTTGTACAAAGTTGTTCTTCATTTTGGTTAGTTTTAAAGATGAAGCGAGGAAAATGATTGTTGACGTGTATTTGTTTAAACTGGATATGACTAGTATGATGTGGAAGGAAATCATAGACCTTGAAGATGCTATATTCTTCCTAGAACTCACTGATGACTACTCAACATGCTACTACAGTTGTGCACTTGACTCAGGGTCAGGGGGTTATATACATATTCTTGGTGAGTCTGGCAAAACAATATGCTCATTTCGACCCAAAGATAGAAGCGTGACCCTATCTTCCCTGTCATGTCTAGTACAAGAAAAACAAGCGTACTCATGGGCGATGCTTGATTGGAGGTATTGCATTTTTTTTTTAAATTTTAGATGTAAAATGTTTTCTTATTATTGTATACTGTGTTGTAGGTTAGAAGTTGATCATGCCAAATCTAAGCAAGAAGAAGAGGACAAGGATTCTAAGATTGTCGATAAGATTGACTTTGATAACACAACAGGCGAGTCACAACTGCTGAATATGCCATTGCATCTTATGAGTTTGATAATGGATCAATGTATTGGTGCCGAATACATTAGATTTCGTGCTACTTGCAAAGAATGTAGTTTAGCTGCACCTTTGATTAAGTGGAGCAACAAAACAACATTAGGGAGATTGAAGAAGTATTCGTTAGCTTCTCCATGGTTGATGGTGTTAGACAATTGTCGAGACACTATCACTTTTATAGATCCGATATGCGGTGACAGGTATTTTATAAAAACACCTCAGGAACTGAAAGGTGGTTACCAAATATGTTGCTCCAGGTATGGTTGGTTGTTGATGTTTATTGCTAACATCGAATACAGGCTAGTGTTCTTTAACCCATTCA
The DNA here is from genome assembly GCF_002127325.2 of Helianthus annuus. Classification (NCBI taxonomy): domain Eukaryota; kingdom Viridiplantae; phylum Streptophyta; class Magnoliopsida; order Asterales; family Asteraceae; genus Helianthus; species Helianthus annuus. The sequence goes on along the minus strand of NC_035445.2, from coordinate 116,893,790 downwards.
CAGGTAATATCATTGAGCTTCCATTTGTGCCTTTTCTAGATTTCTTTTGTTTCTCAGCACCACCTACTTCCCCTGACTGTATGGTGGCTGGATTTACAACATTTGGGCCGGAGCATTTATACATCCACTCTGTATCTTCGGAATCAATATGGCGTAAATATACTTTGGATTTTGGCAATAATGATCCACATTCATATCACTTTCCAACGTTCAGTGGTCGGGATATCTATGCCTTGTGTAACAATGAAACAACTGAAGTTTTTAAAGACATAACCGCCGACGATGATTACTCTTGGGAGGTTGTTATAGACAAAGGCCCAAGAAGTCGTTGCATGGGATACTCGACACAATACTTTTCAACAAAATGTGATCAAGATCTTTTACTTGTTACTGTAGGTGAGTTTGGAGAGTCGGTTGAGGTGTTCAAACTAAACGAGTCTATAGAAGAATGGGAGAAAATAGATACATTGGGAAAACACATGATTTATATTTCTGATACATCATGTATTTGCCTTGAAGCTAAATCACCCAAAATGGAAAACAAGATTTACTTTCCAAGATTATTACATGGCGAGGACACGAAGATAGTGTTGTATTCTCTCGAAACATGCAGGTACCACACATTTGATGACCAACAAGGTTTTGGTGCCGATTTATTCACAACCAAATATCTTTGTCACCCTCATACATGGATTGAACCAAGTTGGTCCTAAAATAACCTACTATGTGGCACATTCAACATTGAAGTTATTTATACATTTTCTTTTCATAAAAACAATAGAAACCAATAACATTATTTTTCAAATTCATAGAGAAAGACATTTTGGTGTTGGTTCAGGTTTCGCGCATCCAGATTCATTATTTTGTGTGAAAGCCATTAACTTATTCCATATCTGAGTTTCTTGAAATTGATTTACGAAAAATAATCATAATTTCATTCTTTGGTTAGTTCATTCATTTTTGTTTTGTTTTGTTTTGTTTTGTTTTGTTTTGAGGTACATATGTTTGAACTTCATCCAGAAAACCAATGATGTGCTGCTAGTGTTAACAAATGTTGGTAACGGGTATAGTGAAAACCGGTTTGTAACATGTAAAAACCGTAGGTTAGGACCAGTTAACAGAAAACAAAACGAACCCCTTAATTTGGTAGAATTATTGTATTGTGTATATTATTACTGAGGTATAAATAAATCACACATTTACATCGAGATCCCTCTAATTATTACTGAGGTATAAAAAAACAATTAGTTGCGAATTCCGATTTGGAACCAATCTCATAATATTCCCCCGCAAGTTCTACCAACATCATTTATAAGCATGCAAGTGATTAAGTGATACTACCCTTACGCCATCCGTAGTCATAAAGCCCTTTGTGGGGTGTTATGCGACACGTGTCGTGCCACGTCATACAGGGGCTTTATAGGGCGTTATATCACTAGAGTCCGTAATCATAAAGCCCCTACCCATCAATACCTAATTATTAATTTTCGGTTTTATTAATTAATTATAAAAACACTAACTAATTTTTGATTGGTTCAAACTTTGAAATCTCCCCCATACTTGGCGCTATATATATCACGCTCCACTAATTTTTTTGTCTCATAAAGCCCTTCGTAATGGTGTTTGGGGCTTTATAGGGGCTTTATGTGGGTGCATAACGCCCCACTACACATGACCTTAGAAGTGATTCCTTAAATAAATTGAACCAAGCTAAAAATGTAAAAAACAATTAGTTGTTGGTATTGAATACTTAAAATTCGATGTAACAATATATATTCTTTTTGAAAGGAATGTTTAAATAAACTGATCCAGGTGAGTTTGAAAGGATTATTGAGATTTGTTATTGAATGATTAATGATTAGTAATTCCTTCCCTATATATATTTTTTTAGTTCCTTTATAATGGTGCATTATTGTGTTCATTTGGTATTCAACTTGCTTTATGGTGAATCTCATAATCAAATTAGTTTGATGGGATGTATAACCGTAAGTCTATGTTTCTTTCATTTTATATACTTTTTGATTCTCGTTTTTTTTTTTTTTGGGAAAAATAGTTGTTTTTCTGTCATTTTTTTGGGATGTGTTGTGTATGTTATCAATTTTTTAACTATACATATATGTATATATGTTTTTGAAAATCAAAACATAAGCATTGAACATCTATGTTTGAAGAGAATGATTTAGTTTTAGATTTAGGGTTTAACATTAGGCTACACGGTGTGGTATAAAGCTCCTAGGGGTTTTATGACGCCACCTCACCGTCACGTCACACAGGGGATTTTAAAGCTCCTTCCTTTAACTTGGAGGGTGTGGTTTAACTACCCACTTTACACTATAGCGCCCCCATTTAACCACCATCAACTTCGAAAATGCCAAGGTTGCTCGTTAATGTGCTGGCGGAAGAAGGATGGCGCCCCCTCTTTAATTGCGGCGGTGTGTACGATGGCGTCCCAGGGCGCTATGGTTGCAGAGGTGGCGGGTAGCGTTAAGCCACACCCACCGGCCTTAGGGTTTAGCTCAAGCAAACCATACCACATCAATCAAACTCCTCCAACAAGGAAAGTCCGGTGTAGGGTGGTCCACTCTGCCAAACTTATTGCTACTCAAATATGGTAACTGAAGTTTTTATGAAGGGAGTAAATTTACAAGAAAGTTATGGTAGTCTTTGTAACCGTCAGCTGCATTAATACTAACTAGTGGTTTTCCCCGCGTTACACGGCAGGAACTCAATTGGTATCCGTTGAGTTTGTTTTGGTTTTGGTACCGACACTCGCAACTAAAAGAAAAAACTAAAAAAAACAAACTCGTGATATGCCCAAAAGAACACATGTTTTAAATCAATCGAAAACCATAGAAAAGAATACCGATTCCAATACTCCCAATATTGTTCGGTTGAAATCGGTTTAATTAGTCCCGTATCAACACTCGTATAGTTTATGATAAAATATGCTTTTTTTTTCTATATTTTTATTGGTACTCGTATAGTTTACAGTTTATGAATCAAAAACCATAAAAGGAATATCTGTTCTGATACTACTAATATTTGTACTGATGTTATTCGGTTGAAATTGGTTCGCTAAGTTCCATATATTCGTATTGTTTACGATACAAAAAATGCTTTTTATTGTTTTTATTGGAACTTGTGTAGATTACGATAGAAAAAAAACAAACTAAATCCCATTGTCGGTTTCGGTTCGATTTGATACGATAGTGTCACGGTATCTATTTTAAATATCATTGTCGATTTCGATTCGATTTAGTACAATAGCAGCACGATATCCATTAAAAAAAACAAAATAAATATAATATCAAAACTTTAGTTTTTACTATTCATCACCACTTCAAATTAATATGTATAATGTATAATATGTATAATTTAATATTCTTGCCATTATTAATCTAGTAGGGTTAAGATATAAAAGGAAGTTTTTTTTTGCTAGAAAAGCTGTGAAGTAATCTTGACCATCAATTGATTTAATCATGAGCTAAGATTAAATGAGTGAAATTGAAGAGAAAAAAAGAGGCGCGTGAGTTTGTGTAAGGGCATTCTAGTCAATCCAGAACAATAGTTTCTCTCTCCTTCAATCCCCCCTCCCATTTTTAAACTTTAATAATTTTTTCATACGACATTAGTTTTTTATAAAAATTGCACCAAAAATACGAGCATTTTTTATCTTTAAAACGAGTATACTATTGCTATATTTTTGAAAAAAAAATCAAAAACCCAGTTGCGTAAAACGCAATGGACAAAAAACGTAAAAAAATGACTTTTTTTCTAAAATGCAATGCACCAAAAATACAAAGAAATGTCTTAATTTCTAAAAAGCAATGGTTAGAAAACACAAAGAAATGTCTTATTTCTAAAACGTAATGGCCAGAAAACACAAAAGAAAGTATTCTTTCTAAAACGCAATGTACTGAAAACACATAAAAATGTGTTTTACCTGAAACGCAATGGACTAAAACACTTCAAAATGTGTTTTTTCTAAAACGCAATGGACCAAAAAACACTTAAAAATGTCTTATTTCTAAAACACAATAGCTTAAAACACAAAAGAAAGTATTCTTTTTAAAACGCAATGGACTAAAAAAACATAAAAATGTGTTTACCTAAAACGCAATGGACTACAACCACTTCAAAAATGTGTTTTTCTAAAACACAATGGCCAGAAAACACATTAAAATGTCTTATTTCTAAAAGGCAATGGCCTAAAAACACAAAAGAAGGTGTTTTTTCTAAAACACAATGGACTGAAAACACATAAAAATGTGTTTACCTAAAACGCAATGGACTAAAAACACTTCAAAATGTGTTTTTCTAAAACGCAATGGACCAAAAAACACTTAAAATGTCTTTTTTCTAAAACGCAATCGCCTATAAACACAAAAGAACGTGTTCTCTCTAAAACGCATTGAACCAATGTTCTCTCAACAATTATCTATGAAATGAGGCAATTTTCAAAAAATTAAATTGTCTGATGCAGTTTTATTAAAGCAATTTAATAAAAAAAATTCTCAAACACTCTCTAAAATGCATCGACCCCAGCCAGGGGCTGCCGCCTCTTGGACCCTGCTCCCAAGGGCGCTGCCCCCGGACCCCCGCCAAGGGGGTGTTGCCCCCTTGGAACCCCCGTAAAATGCAATGACTAAATTCAAAAACCCAGATCGTAAATATGCAATTCAAGAATTTCTTACATGGATCAAAGCCGATTTCTTCAATGATTGACGAAATTTGAATGATAGAAACACTTATCAGCGATCGAATCGAACGGATCGAGTGATTCGCTTCAAAATCACAGGAAAAAAATGAGATATTGTATGAAGTTAAACTAGGTTTCTTCAAAAAAGTTGAAGAACACGTTGATTGGGTGTTTGAATCATTGATTGGTGATGAAAATCGTACTATAATGTAGTGATTATTGAGATAGAAAGTGAAGAAAAGGTTGAAGATGGTGGGTTTTGAAAATCGTGGGTTTTGAAGTTATTGGGGCAGAAGTGTAACACCTCGTAAAATCGTGTCCAATGATGTGTTGACACGCGTAAAAACCCTAATAAAGTCAAACGTGGACTATGAGGGACTAATTTCGTCAAAAATCAAAAACCTTGAATATAGAAGGACCGAAAGTGTCAACATGCCTAAACTAGGCCTCTGAGTGACCTTATACGGTGTCCGTATTCTCAAATGAGCCACTTGTTGGACGAGAGGAGCCGTTTGCGTAATCAAGTGAAAGTTTGCGCGTCGAAGGGTTAAAAGTGTCAACATGTTAATTCTTACATCTGAGTGACCTTTTAACAAACCGAGAGCTTCATAATGTTTGATCATATTCTCGGGAATTCCTAATATTGGCTATTTAAGGCTTTTATGCCAACAAGTGAAGTTACGCGCAAGTTTGCGAGTTAGAGGGGTTAAAATCGTCAACATGTTTAATTATACCTCAGAATGACCTTCTAACGAACCCGAAGCATTAAGATATGCAATCATACGCCCGGAAATGCTTAATACGGGCCAAGGAAGGCTTTCATGTCGTTAAACGATATTATGCACACCTTTGTGCGTTAAAAGGACTAAAAACGTCAACTAGCGAAACTATACCATAAAGTGACCTTTTAACGAGCCCGGGGCTTCGTAATGTTTGATTATACTCTCAAGAATAAGTGATAACAATTTCACGATGTTTCGATATCGTTTTGTGTGGTTTATGCAAATTCCCAAGAATAAGGGTTAAAAGCGTCAACGAGATGAAGCTAGTGTTTTCGGTGATCGTTTAACGAAACCGGACCTAACGGGGTTTGGTTATACTCCCTAGGTCACCTACATATCAACTTGAAGGGCCAAATGTGCTAAATAGGAAAGATGCATTACATATAAAGGTGCAGGGACTGAATGTGCCAAGTTTAAAACTTGTTTTGCTGAAACCTTAAGGGGTCGTGCTGCGCGACAGCCCCCCTCTCTCTCGGTCGCGCGACGCGAGCGCCTGATCTGAACAGATTCTCCTTGCAGTTGTCCTTCTTCTTCCTTGCAGCCCAATTAAACCACTCTAACACTCATAATTCGAAACCTGGTGCTTGTTAATGGTTTTAAACATCTGGTAATACATTTGGAATGATCTTAGAGAGCCCCTAAACACTTGGCATGATCCTAGGAAGCTCTCAAGCACTATAAATAGGTGTATGGTTTCATTGTTCAACTTACACCATTCTTTGAAATCCTTCTATACTTCTCCTTTGGGAGCTCCTGAGCTTTTGGAGCATACCAATAAGTTCTCTTCAGCCCTTAGAACACTTGTAAGTGTTCCTTTCATGGCTAGTTATTTTTATTTGGCTCTTAAAGCCGAAAAGTCAAGCGTTTACGATAAACGCTTTGACTTTTAGTTAGACCGTAAACGGTCAAGCCATTATTCGGAACGAACATGGCTACGTGATCATAATTAGGTAGGTGTTGAACCCTCAAAAGGGCACCTCCTAATTATCACGTTTACTTAGTTAATTGTTAGTCAAAGTAACTAGTCTAAAAGTCAAACTAGTCCGAGTTTCATAAAATAATTAAAACTGATAATGTAGAAGTTATGAACCATGTTTTATGACTTAAATAACTTGGTAAAGATTATTAGAACATGTCTAAGCATGTTCAACCCGACAATTCTGAGTTTAGGGTCGGTTCACAACCGAAAGTCGCAAAAGCTTGCCTTTTGCTTTGACTTTCAGTTCGGACCCGATTAAGCTTAAATCCTTTATGTTTTAAGCTTCCATTAGGGCCATATTATGTTGTAGGATAACCCTCCGAGGTTATATTACCTGGTCATTTATATATTGAATTGTATGCTAGTTTCCGTTATTACGCTTATAAATGCCCGTTATGCCCTTATGATATATAAATGAGATTTTTAAAAACGTGTGAGGACAAAATGCTTTATTACTGATATATAGTATGTCAAATAAATTTGACACCAGTTTCTAATCTCAAACTAAAGTTATGCAAGATATCGTAAAACAAAACTTTTTGTTAATTAAATTACATTTTTAGCATAAATCATGTTTAAACCCAAATTTTGGCACCAAAACCTACAGTTTTGATATTATTTTAGAGATTTTTGAAATTTTTGGTCAGATTATAAACTGACCATATCATTGAGTTCTCGTATAATTCGATAAATGACGATAATACCCTTTTCATTCATAAAATGAGATTTACACATGATTAACTTGCCAAACCTTTTCCTACTGATGTTATATGCTAAATAAAATATTTTAAACCTTAAAGGCTTATCAAAATCTCAGATTTCCATAAACACCTCAAATATCGTCAATTACCGACTTTTACGCAAAATAGGCGCATAGTATGGTTTAAAACCATATTTAACACCTAAGACTTGATACCTACTAATTTTATTAATGAATTTTAATATTTTAACAATAAGTATAAGTCTTGAACTCAGACTTCAAATTTTGTCTTTAAAACATAAGTGAAATGACCGAAATGCCCCGATGGTGCATAGTTGGGCCATAAATGGTAACCCTTACATATGTATGATATCTTACTGATGTAACTTGATAAAATGAATATTTTTACTGAATGTTTTAGACCAGAACCTCAGTTTACTATTAAATCTCTTTTATAAATATTAAATGACCAAAATGCCCTTACAGGACTTAATTTGGTTTTAATTACTTTTGGACATATATGTTAACATCCTACTGATGTATTAACATATTTTAAGCATAATAACATAATGGACTTGTATGTGGTTCATTTGGTTGCCCGTTATGCATTTACGCGTTCGGATCGGTTTATGTAACTAGTTTACATAAGTTTGCCGAAACGGGTTTAACCTTATCGTTTTTGCTTCAAAATCCAGAATGTACTTATTTTACCCATATTATACAAGTCGTCATACTTGTTGGGTCTAAATAACATTCTATTCCGGTCATCGCTTAATCTAGCGTATCGTATCGCTTTAGATACTTTAAGCTAGCCGGTCTAAGTCTACCACATAAATAACACCGTTAGCATTCTAAATTGGTTATATATTACCATCACTCCAGACTAGAGCCACCCGGTAAAAGCTACCTGCATTTAGATAGATTGGATACGACTGAGTGATTTTGTTGTGAATCAAGTATTAGCTTAAGTAAATACTTTTAACTTATTTTCCGTTATACGGGCTTGGGATACGGTATTATAATAAAACCGCTTGGTCGGGTATGAAATCATTTAATCGGATTGTGATTAATAAATTTGCATAACCCGTTTTAATCTGTTTTGTTTGATAACATAAACATTGGGGGTTAATACGACCGTGTCCTGGATATCCTTGGCTCATTTCATTTGTAAATGACCACGACCTATGCACGGGGTGTAGGCATACACTTGATAGATGCAAATGGTAAATAACCCACATGTTGGGGATAACTCCTTTGTGGGTTTTATAGTGGTGAGTCGGTTAATAATGATCGGCTTCCAAACTGGCCCCATATGTATGACAAACATGTAAAACTGTATACAAGATTTTAATAAAGAACGTCTCAAGTTATAAATGGTTTTGTGCCTTGTGCGCCTAAAACAATTTTCATAAACTCTTTTCAAAAGAGTCAGTTAATTGTATTTACCAGTGAAAACTGACGTATTTTCAAAAGACTAAGTGGCAGGTACTACTCGTAATAGGCTGGGAGTTGCTCGGTGTCGAATAGAGGATCTTGCAAATCCTTAAAGATGCCTTAAAGTCTGCTAAACTTCATTTTATACATTCTGTAAAGATCCACCTGTGGATTTGATATTACAGGCTCGTCTATAATAAATACTTTGATATTTTCAGACATTTGGGTTTGTAATAATATCTTATAATCCAAGACTTCCGCTGTGCTAATATTGTGTATATTGACTATGATGATATCAACTACGTCACAATACTCCCCACCGGGCCCACCGGTAATATGTGGAAATATCGGAGTGTGACAGGTTAGTATCAGAGCCAACGTTTGAGTGAATTAAACACTAGCCCTTAGTGTTTAATCTCAAATAACACAGTAGCATATTCCTTAGACCTTCTGAGTCTAGACTTAACATAGGAATGCTCTCATCCCTATTAAGTAAACACTGTTTTCGATTTTATGTATTTGAATATGTCGCCAAGAAGCCGTCGATGGAAATTCTCCTTATTTCGAAGCCAAGGAATGCCAAGCTTCGTATCACGACTAGGATAAGTGTGCGACCGGTTAGGAGGAAAGACCTTTAAGGACCTATTCCCAAAATCAGACCTATTAAAACTTGTAATCAGACTTCCGAGTCCATACTGTACGTCCCTGAGGCTCAAAATTTTGAAGTCTGTGCCAGTGGAGTCCATACCAGGTGCTCCCTGAGGCTCCCGCATTGAAAATAATACCAGTGATCCTAATGATCCCTATTTCTTACCTCCAAGTTTTGAAATCCCAGATTTGGATTGGATCAGTCAAAACCAAATCCGTGATCCATATCATTCTTTAAACATGGAATTCTTGAATTTTACTTCTATAACGGATCCTGATTGGAATACTTACTTTATTCACTGAGGTCTTCAGTATCCCTATCGTATATGGTAAACAAAGAAGAGAAACAATCGAAATGGAGCAAGGAAGGCGTTAGAGAATCCTTCTTTCATAATATTCATTATCCTTTAAGTCCCTATAAGGACCTATCTCTTCTATATAGTCCCTGTGTGGACATACCTTTCAACTTAAGACCCTGTATGGGAATTTGCTATTTAGTCCCTTTGTGGACATTATATTTCACTATAGTCCCTTCGTGGACATTATATTTCATTATAGTCCCTTCGTGGACCTTATATTTCATTATAGTCCCTTCATGGACATTATATTTCAATAAAGTCCCTCGGTGGGCATGCTATTTCAATATAGTCCTTTCATGGACGTGTGATTTCATTAAAATCCCTTTGTGGATACACTATTTTAAAATAGTCCCTTCGCGGACTTGGTATTTCAATATAGTCCTTTCATGGACATTATACTCCATCATAGTCCTTTCATGGGCATATTATTTCACTAAAAATCTTTTTGTAGATAGATTATTTCATCAAAGTCCCCTGGCGGACATAATAATTAATTATAGTCCTTTTAAGGACATATTATTTCATCGCAGTCCCTTCATTGGCATGCTGATTCATCAAAGTCCCTTTATGGACATATTATTCCATTAAAATCCCTTGTGGACATGATATTTTATTATAGTCCTTTCAAGGACATATTGTTTCATTAATAAGTCCCAATGAGGACGTATCTTTCGACTTAAAGTCCCTACGAGGACAATTGTTTAATAACGTCCCTTCGTGGACATATTATATCATAATAATCCCAATGCGGACATATCTTATAGTCCCTATACAGACTTATATTTCCTTTAGTCCCTGCATGGACTAGGGTTGCTTTAAAGTCCCTGTGTGGACACATGAACTACTAAAAGTCCTGATTAAGGCACTCTTGTAAATTCCTAATGATTTATTGAAAGTTTTGAAAATTTTAAATAGATATTCGTTTCGTCCTTTATCCAACGATAGTTCCGAATTTTTCTCGAACTTTATCGATCAGCTGAAAATTTCAAAAGATCCTCTTAATGGTATAACCTAGCCTATATGTCTATGAACATGGCTATGATGGTAAAACCCTCTTAAGACAATTAATCCTTGTTAACATCTAAGAACATGTTAACATTCCTGGCAATGTGACTTGAGAAACCACACCAGCCGTCAAGGTATTTGGACTATGTCCAAGCCTTAAAGCCTATATGATCAAATTAGATCATGGCAAGTATCATCAATGTGATAATCAAAATATAAACATCCGTTAGTGATGAAGTGCCTACGGGCTAAACTTGTTGTTGTCACACCCCGGATTTCCACGTGTCACCGGTGGGCCCGGTGGGGGAGTATCGTGACGTAGTTGATATCATCATTGTCAAACAACACAAATTATAATGCACAGCGGAAGCAATAAAAATAGATTTACTTCAACCATTAAATGTAATATCTAAGTATCACAAATAGTCGAAATAGATCCACAGGCGGATCGAAATAAAAAGGAGAAAATTGTTCAACAGATAACTGCATCCCAAAGTTTGCGAGACTCTATGATGCTAAGGAGAAACCAGCCTATTCCGTGTAGATCCTGCACTTAATCTTTTTGGGGAAAATACGTCAGTTTGCACTGGTAAATACAATTTAACCGACTCATTTTGAAAAGGGTTAAAAATTGATTTGAATGCACAAGGCACAAAACATTTTATAACTTGGGAATGATTAATCAAAGTTAAACTTGTAAAAGAATTACATGTTCGTTATGCGTTTAGTCGCCCGGGTCGTGCCGGGTTTAAGGTTAATTGACACACCACTCAGTATAAGTCCGCGACGGGAAGCCAACGTTTATACCTTAATAAATGGACACATTACCGGGTGTACGCCTACACCCGGGTGTCAAGGTCGTGGCCATTTCTTAAAATGATGCCAAGGATATCCGGGACATGGTCATTAAGCTCCCAAAGGCGTAAAACAAACAAAACCAGTTTTCAAACGGGTCACATTGATAATACCCAACTACTAATGAGTTAGGGTCAATTGCCCGACCAAGCGGTATTTTATATACCGTACCCCCAAGCCCGTATAACGGAAAATAAGTTAAAAGTATTTACCTGAGCAAGTATAAACCACAAAAGCAAAATGCAAGTGTCTTTTACTGGGCTCCTATTCTGGAACGAAGGTTTATAATAACCTATTAGAATCCTAACGGGTCTTTTAACATAGCCTAAGCTTAGACCGGTTAGTTTCGAAGGATAAACATGGTTTAATCGTGAGGAAGCGAAAACCGAGAAGGAATGTGACTTAGACCCGACAAGTCTGGAGACTTGTATAATATGGGTAAACTAAATACATTCTGAATTTAGAGACTAAGATGATACGGTTTGGCCCGTTTCGGCTAATGTGCGTAAACTAGTTACATAAGCCGATCCGAACGCGAAAGTGCGTAACGGGCAACCATATAAATCATATACAAGTTTCCTGAGATTATATGCACCAAATATGTTGTAGTTTCAGTAAGATAAGTCCTATTATGCCCCAAATGATTTTGAACTCCTATTACGCCCCATAAGGGTATTTTGGTAATTTTACATAAGCTTAAAAGGTCAAAACCGGGAATCTGAGTTCTCAACTTTAGTTTACTGTTATAATATGAAATTTCACAAATTATATCAGTAGGTATTAGACCTTATGTATAAAAACTAGTTTTGACATATACTATGTCGTAAAAATGCCTAAAAGGCGATTTGGAGCCATTTCCGGGTTTTAAAAGAAAAGCTGATATTTTTATAATTCCAGAAGGCTCAAAATAATATATTTAACATAACAAATCAGTAGAAAAAGGTTTGGGGTCAAAAGGTTTTGAAAAACTCATTTTATGGTCTAAAAGGGCAAAACCGGCATAAGCCGAATTAAGCTTAAAACCTTATGTTATGCTCAGCCTAAAAATAAATAAAAATCTTTAAAATTCCCAAAATATTATTATATAATAGTGGGTATAAAGTTTTGATATAAAATTTGAGTCTAGATAAGTTACATGCTAATGACGCTAACTATTTACTAAGAAAGCTTATATTTGCGCTAATGAGCATAACTCCTAACCTAGACCTCAAATTGATGTCAAATTTTGGGGACAAGTCTATAATTCAGTAACTAAGATGTCTACCTTTTTTATTCTCAAAAATCATGATTTATGGACATTTGGGCATAATGGTCAACATATGGGCATTTAACGGAAACATGCATACAATCAAGATATCTAATGAACCAAGTTGTATAATCACAGGAGGATATACTAACATGTTATTAGGTCCAAAAGAAGCTCTAAGGCAATCTTAATCTAGACTAAAACGGGTCAGAACTGAAAGTCAAAGTGAAAGTCAAACTATGCGACTTTCGGTTCCAAACCGGGTCTAAGCAGAAAATTGTCGAGTGGAACATGTTGGAACATGTTCTTACATTACTTACCAAGTGACATTAATGTTAAAACAGGTTGCATGCATCCTACATTGCTAATTATAAGTTAATTTGAAGTTAAGCGTTCTGTTGACTTTTTATAGTTAGCTTTGACTCGACAATTGACATGCTTAAAGTGGGAATCTGGAAATACCCTTTTAAGGGTTTGTTACCCACATAATTACCTACTTAAAGGTATTTTTAATTCGAGATATTACTGAGTAATTATGGACTAATCTTGAAGTCAAACCTTAATTACGATGGTTTGACTTTTAGCTAATTAATTAAGCTAAAATGGATTAAGGGAGGTTAAGGACACTTACAAGAGTCCTAAGAAGGATTATGGAGCCTAAGAAAACTTGATAGCTATCCAGGAGCTCCAGAAGTGAAGATGCAAATGAATGATCAAATGGTCACAACTCTTGACCCTTATATAGTGCACCCATGAGCTCAAGATCAAGACATGCAAGTCTACAATTGATGTGTGATCACCCCAGGTGTCCCTATGTGGCTAAAAACTGCCTAGCAAGTCCCATGTTTCGAAAAACCAGCATTTAAGTCGGTGCAACAGGTTGAACAGGCAGCTGTCCAAAACCTGCTGCCAGCGACAGCCTTACGGACCGTAAGCTTAAGGCCTTGCGGTACGTAAGCATCTCTTGCGGACCGTATGCTGAAATGGTTACGGTCCGTAACCGACCTTTGCTGAAATCGCCCAGGTACCCTCCTTACGGACCGTAAGCCTTGAGCCTTGCTGTCACACCCCAACCAATGGCGGAAACATCAGGATGAGACGAAGTGTGAAGATTGCAAGAGACTTCATAACGCTATTTGTGACAATATTTAATAAACCGGTTTCATTTCATAAGTAAATTGTCAACAATACAAGAAATACAAATAACAACAAGTTCAAAGGAAATACATAACAACATAATCAAAATTGATACAACATATTAAACCTAAACGTCTATATGTGTATCTAGGCATCAACGCTACTTCTTTTCATAGCATCATCATCCTCAACCTGTAACATGTTTAAAATAAAGTTCAATGCAAAAGCAAAGGCGAGTATACAAGTTTGGTACATACATAGCATAAGATAAAAGTGTGAACAATTCCTCATAGCAAGCATGCGATTCAAGATAAACATTAAATATGGCATGTGTCTAACAAATCAAACCAAGAAAACGCAACTTGCTCATGACATAACCAAAGTTTCAGTAGAGGCGGGTCGTTAATCCTATAGCGCTACATATGTCACGGTTTGGCTCGTACGAAGTTAATGATAAGTTCAACACATAAGAATCACCCAAATTTAAAGTATCAAGCCATCACATATACAAGCATGTTATAGGAATGTTCATGTGTTTAGACAAAAGTTCATGTGTAAGTTTCTATAGGTAAACATGTTACACCCCAAAAGTGGTAAAAGTAAAAAGGGGAAAAAAATGCGAGTATACTCACAAAGTTTGCATATGTTTTCCGATTATCCAATTGTTGACGAGTAGAGATTTAGAGTCCGAATGTATAAGGGTTAAAGTTCAAGTATGCTTAGAGTCGAGATTCGGAATAAAACAACATGAAAGTATTATATCAACATAATCATCTTCAACACATAACACTTGTATGACACTTGGTAACCACGAGGGTTATAATAATGTTTTCATGAGTTGAACACTCATAAGAATCATAACAAGGTTTAGGTCCTAGATGATGTCCTACTACTTTGACAAATGAACATAAATTCAACATCAAAGGTTCGAATGTACATAAGTATTATTTAGGTTATGAAGTATATATTAATAAGTCCTTACTACAAGTATTTCAAGCATGAGGTAGAAGATTTAATCTTCATTTAGGTACCTCAAATGTGTCATAGAAGTCATGTAGGAGGTAGGAAGAACAAGCTCCCATTTAGGCACCTCTTATGTGTTCACCACTACACTTGATGTAAAAACAAACAAGGAGGGTCTTGAACAATATTAAGACAATAATAAGAACAACTATACTATGAGAAATCATCAAATCATGTGAGGATTCTATGTTGGATAACCCAAGTTGATCCATAATCACTCCTTCATCAAGCTTGAAGCTTGAACATGACTTGTGGGTCAAAAACCCTAAACAAAACAGAAAGTATTTGAGGATTATCCTCTGATTTTGTATGTCTCAACCTTGTTTTTAAGCCTAACTAACCATAGGAGTGGTTATAAGCATAAGGACATAGGTTTGAGTGAGTTAAACTCATGTCTAACCAAAGATTAATGAAAACAAACTTAAACAGTGGACTTTGAAGCCTTTTTGCCGGAGTTCCAGGGACTTGTTTGCTGTGAAACACCCCTAGAATCAAGGCCAAGGTCAAGCCAAGCGTTCTGGAAAAAGAATGGACCAAAACGGATAAGAAATGAAGAAGTTATGCCCATTTTCGTAAAGCTTGATGAATCTGCTCGAACCTGAACTTTCAGCAACGATTTTGAGTGATTGAGAGAGATTTGAGAGTGTTTCTAAAGTGCAAAAGACTTGGGAGGCCTTGGGTATTTATAATGAAGTGATTAGGGTTGGTTTTGGGTGAGTAATTAATGCTTAAACAAGTTTAAAACTAAAAAAAAACATCAAAAACCCGCTCAAACAGCGAGCTGAAAGGTTTATTTGCGCTGATCAGGCCATTTTAAGGAGTGCTTAAATGAAATTAGGGTCGAGTTTTGTTCAATGTGATGACCCAGCTCAGTTGGTTGTGCGTGCAGTTGCTGAAACTGGTGACCCGGGTTCGAGTCCCGTGGTCAGCAGTTTTTGTTTATTTATTTTTCTTTTCCTTTCTTTTATACCTTATACTTTCAGCAATTACCCAAACAGTCCCTGTAAGTTTAAAGTTTCAGAAAATAACTCTAACACCCCTTGACTTTAATTAAAACTCAAGTTATGTTATTTTTAAAGGAACTAACTTCTTAGTTTAAACTAACTAGGTTAGTTTGTATATACTAACTTTAAAAAATTAATGAGACTAACTAGATTATTAATAAAATAAACTTTTTTTATAATAATTTTAATAAATTTAATTAATTTAAATAAATTAGAATCGATAAACAACGAATTTAAATTAGGATAAAAACCTTAGAATGATTATTTATTTTACGAAGCTTCCGAAGCTCATTATTTTAAGAGTTTTAACTAGTTTAACGAGTATCAAGTGTCGATAAATAAATAATCCTTGAATAATATATCGTTCAAACAAGAATTTCATTGTGATTCAGGTCTCGGATTCTACAAGGTTACATCGAAGCAACGATTAGAAGAACGCAAATTTTCCAAGAATAGGATTATAAACAAAGGTTTCCAAATATAGAAGGTACGAAATAGCAGGGCGTTACACTTGCGGTCCGTAACCGTTGGTCAGAGGACAAAAATTTGTAAACTTTTAAGTCTTGACCATGCAATCAAACCATTTCCGAATTCAGTCCATCTTTTTCAGTAGTGGGGCCATTGGCTCAGCCATTGCATGCTTGGATAGGTCTTACATGTTTCCTCCTTCATGTGACCTTTTATGGGACTTGTAAAGTGACGGAAACACCAAGAACAAGTCTTGGATTCCCATTATAGTTAACAAGCTTCATAATTATTCTTGATTCCATTTACAAGGATTTTATTTAGTATTTTCAGTAGTAACAAACCTTACTAATCCGAAGTCCATAATAAAGATGGAACTTTATTTATTTGGAACCAACCGGTTATCATGTAGGATGTTTATCAAATGATTTAAGGATCTTGGGATTTATAAAATTCGGGTCGCTCAGAGGTGATTTAATAACATGTCGCCCTTGGGTTGTTCAGAGGTATTTTAAATAACATGACGCCCTTTTTAATAAAAATCCTACCATACATCTTTTTATTTGATCCGGTTTTCCTGACACGTCTGTCTCTCATGACACGTGTCTTTATTTCAATGGACAGGAATTTCCGAGGTGTTACATCCTCACCCCCTTAAAAGAAATCTCGACCTCGAGATTTACTGAAACAATTGAGGGTATTTCTCTTGCATTTTGGACTCTAACTCCCATGTATATTCAGGACCTCTACGAGCATCCCATTTTATCTAGACAATAGGCACAAGCTTCCTCCGATGCTTCTTTACCTGTCGATCCTCAATCGACACAGGTTTTTCCACAAATTTTAAGCTCTCGTCTATATGCACATCTGTGTGTGGTATGACTAGTGACTCATCAGCTAGACATTTCTTCAGATTGCAGACGTGAAATACATTATGAATTCCATCGAGCTCTTCAGGTAAGTTCAACTTATAAGCCACTGATCCTACACATTCGATGATTTCGAATGGTCCTATATACCTTGGGCTTAACTTACCTTTCTTGCCAAACCGCATCACCCCTTTCCAAGGTGATACTTTGAGCAAAACTTTATCGCCAATCTCAAACTTGAGAGGCTTTCGTCTTTCATCCGCATAGCTTTTCTGCCTGTCTCGAGCAGCTTTCAGGCGGTCACGAATTTGGACAATCTTGTCCGTTGTCTCGAAGACTAAATCAGGACCTGATAATTGGGTATCCCCTACTTCTGCCCAGCAGATGGGCGTTCTGCACTTTCTACCATATAGTGCCTCAAAAGGCGCAGCCTTAATGCTAGTATGGTAGCTATTATTGTAGGAGAACTCGACTAACGGTAAATGCATGTCCCAACTTCCTCCTAGATCAATCACACATGCACGCAGCATGTCTTCCAATGTTTGTATAGTACGCTCACTTTGCCCATCCGTCTGAGGATGGTAAGCCGTACTGAAATTCAATTGAGTGCCCAGAGACTGTTGGAAACTCTTCTAGAAATGTGATGTGTATCTAGTATCCCGATCTGAGATAATAGATACTGGTATGCCATGCAAGGCCACAATCTTGTCCACATACAGTTGGGCTAGCATGTCAGAGCTGAAGGTTTCTTTAATGGGCAGGAAATGTGCTGACTTAGTCAGTCTATCAACTATGACCCATATTGTATCATTTCCCTTCGGCGTCTTAGGCAATTTGGTGATGAAGTCCATCGTCACCATTTCCCATTTCCACGTGGGAATTTCAGGCTGTTGCAGTAAACCTGATGGCTTCTGATGTTCAGCTTTGACTTTAGCACACGTCAAGCATTTAGCTACATAAGCAGCTATAGACTTTTTCAAGCCTATCCACCAATAGTTCGCCTTTAAATCCTGGTACATCTTATCAGCTCCAGGATGGACGGAATATTTGGAACTGTGGGCTTCCTTGAGGATAACATCTCGAAGTCCTCCGTATACAGGGACCCATATTCGTCCGTTCAATCTCAACATTCCGTTCTTATCGTAGGACAACTGTTCTTCAGTTACTCCTAGCTTTTCCTCAGGGTAGTTGGCTTCCATCACAGCTTCCTTTTGTGCAGCCAACAACCTTTCATTCAAACTATTCTTAATTTCAATGCTCTTGGCATTGATCCTTATTGGTTTCACTCTCTCCTTCCTGCTCAAGGCATCTGCGACTACATTGGCCTTGCCTGGATGGTATCTTATTTCACAATCATAATCGTTTAAGGTTTCCATCCACCGTCGCTGCCTCATGTTCAAATCCTTCTGATTGAACAGGTGTTGAAGGCTCTTGTGGTCAAAGTAGATTACACATTTCGTCCCATACAGATAATGCCTCCAAAGCTTAAGTGCAAATACAACGGCACCCAATTCCAAGTCATGGGTGGTGTAATTCTTTTCGTGCACCTTTAGTTGACGTGAAGCGTAGGCAATGACCTTGCCCTTTTTCATTAACACACAACCCATTCCGGTGTGTGATGCATCACAATACACCACAAATTCTTCAATGCCTTCAGATAGTGTTAACACTGGTGCGTTACTCAACTTCTGCTTCAAGATATCAAAAGATTCTTGCTCCTTAGGTCCCCAATTAAACTTAATGTTCTTACGTGTTAATGACGTTAAGGGTGCAGCAATTCTTGAGAAGTTTTCAATAAAACGCCTATAGTATCCAGCCAAACCTAGGAAGCTACGAATCTCTGAAGGTGTCTTTGGCTCCTGCCAGTTCATGATAGCTTCTATCTTTGCGGGATCCACTTGAATTCCACGCTCACTCACAACGTGTCCAAGGAACTGGACTTCGCGAAGCCAAAATTCACACTTTGAAAACTTAGCATAGAGCTTCTCTTGATGGAGCAGCTTAAGAATGCACCGAAGATGCCTCTCATGGTCAGCTCGGTTCTTTGAGTAGATGAGGATGTCGTCAATGAAGACGATGACAAATTTATCCAGATAAGGCTTGCATACGCGATTCATGAGATCCATGAATGCGGCAGGTGCGTTAGTGAGCCCAAAAGGCATCACCAGGAACTCGTAGTGACCATAACGAGTCCTAAACGCGGTCTTATGTACATCCTCCTCCTTAACTTTCAATTGATGATAGCCTGACCTGAGATCTATCTTAGAGAAGTAACTCGCTCCCTGTAGCTGGTCGAATAGATCATTGATCCTAGGCAGAGGATATCTGTTCTTGATAGTAACCTTGTTTAGCTCACGGTAATCAATGCATAGACGCATTGATCCATCCTTCTTCTTAACAAACAAAATTGGCGCTCCCCATGGAGATGAACTCGGCCTAATAAAGCCTTTAGCCAGTAAATCATCTAGCTGTGTCCTTAATTCCATCATCTCCGTTGGGGCTAATCTATATGGTGCCCTGGCTACTGGTGCAGCTCCGGGAATGATGTCAATCTTGAATTCCACCTGTCTGTCTGGTGGCAAACCAGGTAGTTCCTCTGGAAAAACATCGGGATAGTCAGAAATGATCGGTACGTCTTCGATCCTGGGCTTCTTCTCGCCAATAGTTACTTGTGCCATATAAATGACACAACCCCTACTCGTGCATCCGGATGTCTTAAGCATGGCTAGTTTTTTTGACAATCCGTGTTGAGTATCTCCTTGAATAGTGAGTGGCTCACCAGATGGGGTCTTGATTACTACCTGCTTCTTGTTGCACACTATCTGGGCTTGGTTACGCGATAACCAATCCATTCCTATTACTATATCAAAGCCTGCTAATTTGAACGGGAGGAGGGACAGAGGAAAAGAGTGGTTCCTAATGGATATGGCACATCCATCTATCATAGTCGAGACGATTTCTAAAGTCCCATCTGCTAACTCTACCTCATAATTTACCTTCAAGGCTTTAACAGGCAATATTAATAATTCACAGAATTTATCATCTACAAAGGATTTATCTGCTCCAGAATCAAACAATACTCTCACGTAAACGTCATTAATGAGAAACGTACCAGTTATGACGTTATCATTCTGGATGGCCTCCTGCACATTCATCTGGAAGACCCTAGCGTTGGTCTTCTTCCCCTCCTCAGCCTTCTTTACTATCTTTGGGCAATTGGTCTTGATGTGCCCTTTCTCATTGCAACTGTAACAAGTTGCATCCTTCAACTTTTTGCACTCAAGAGTTCGGTGCTCAGTGGACTTGCATATCCCACATGCCTTAGGTTGGGATTTCTGCTCATACCTGCACCTTCCGAAGTGGTGCTTCTTGCAAACCTTGCACTTGGGCCTATCGCCCGATTGTTGATCGTTCCTCCTGGCTTCAGACCCCTTTTTACTGTCACGGTTCCCCTTATGCTTCTTGCCTGACTGACGTGAACTTTCATCTTCACGTTTCCTCTTTTCAGAGTGCGCATTTCTTAATGATCTCTGTCTCACTGCATCTTGAGTGAGGGACAGAGACAAATCGGTTACAGATCTAAATGTGATAGGTCGGGAGGCTTTCATGCTGGCCTTGATTTCTGGGGCCAAACCCCCAATGAAGCGCGCGATTCTCTTGGGTTCCGGGGTTACTAGGTAAGGAACCATTCTGGACAAGGTGTTGAAATTGGTGAGGTATGCCTGGCAGTCTAGGTTTTTCATAACCAGAGATAGGAAGTCAGATTCTATTCGTTCAACCTCATGCTGAGGGCAGTAGTTATCCTTGACAAGAGCAACAAATTGCTTCCATGACATATTGTACAAGGCAACCTTTCCAGAAGCCTGGATCAACGCCCCCCACCAAGCTAGAGCCTCACCCTTGAAAGACTGGGATGCAAACTTAACCATATCCCTTTCAGCGCAACCACTGATGTCGACAACTGTCTCTATTTCATCAAGCCATGTCATATAGTCTACTGCTCCTTTTTCCCCAGTAAAATCCCGGGGTTTACAAGACACAAAATATTTATACGTGCAACCCTTAGCACGCGGAGCATCGTCATACACAATCTTCTTGGGGTGAACACTGTTTTCATTTGAGGAAAGTCGGTCATCATCTTTCTTAGATTTGGGTGGAGTAGGTGGTGGTTTGTTGTGAGCCTCAGAATGATCCTTTGGTTTAGCATGCGGTGTAGGTAGGGTTCTACTACGGGTCTCACTGTACTCACTGTACTGTCGTTCCAAGGCTTTCGCAACCGCATCATTCACAATTGCTTTCAGTTCAGCACCCGTTACTAAGAATTTAGCATCATCACGGTTTCCTATCGGATGGCTATTGACTTCCTCCGATCCAGCCATGTAGCTTCAATTGCTACATATAAATGATGGACAAGGTTTTTACTTAAAGGCTCTTATAGTATTTTATGTTTTATTAACCAAGGTTTTAAATTGCCATTTCAGGTTAATTTGTTAGAATCTTAGGATTTTATCATCCTATGATATCTTATTATTAGCACATAAGGCCTAGTCACAGGGACAGTTTTTAATAAACCAGGATTTTATAGTATCTAGGTGTTTTAGGTTTGAATCATAGTTCATTACCATTTATTAACAGGGAGTTATAAGCCACCACTGTCCTTAGTTACGGAGGACATTTAATTATTGCCCACAGGCACTTCGCCTCGAAGAAGTGGTTAAATAATTAAGGGAATTTAAAATTAACCCTTTAATAAGGATGGCCTATGTGACTTTACTGATTCACAGTTTGCCTAAAAGGTTAACATACTAACAGATGTTAACAATAATTGGAATCTATTATGTGGGTTATACCATCTTGGCCATGTTTGCAACAATGCTAAGGCTAGGTCTTACCTCTAAGATTCTTTTAATAATTAACGCCGAATAGTCCTAAATTGAGATGTTAATTATGGATCTTAACCTAATTATGGAGCTACCATTTTGGCCTTGTTTTATAAATCAAAAGGCTAGGTCTCTATTCTCTTTAGATTTTACCAATTTAATATAATAGCAGATCCTTTTTAAATTCTCATTTATCTTCATGTTTTATGCATATAATAAATAAAATGAAAACTTAACTAAAACATCTCATAAATTGTTTCAAACAAGTACAACATTTGCCCAAACGGGACTTCTACGAAAAATAAATGCCCACGCAGGGGCAGAAATCAAGAACAAACCCACGCAGGGGTTAACTAACCAAACATGCTCACGCAGGAGCAGTATACAAAATGACAAGCTCACGCATGAGCTGAATACTGAAGTGAAAAGTCCACGCAGGGACTGAATTACAACTAAATAAAAATAACAAGGATCTTCAATAGTCTCTCCTTTTGGACTTTCCCTTGATCAGATCTGATAATCCTTTGAAGAATCCTCTGTTGTGTCTGCGCTCAGTCTGAATTTCCCGTTCACAACGGTCTAGCCTCTCAAGGACTTCCTGCTGGCGCTCTGGTGGAATTAGCTGTGGCTGCAGCGGCTGGTACACCGGTGGAGGAGGCGGCGGATGCTGGTATCCAAAAGTCGGGTAGCCAGTAGTCCATAGGCCACCATAAGGCCCCTCTGGGTGACTAGCGTTGTAATCCCATGCTTCCTGATATGGATCCACACTAGCGTAGTTGTAGTTGTAGTGGGTATGCGCCGGCTGCTCAAAGGGATTATACGCCGCTGAACCGGCGTAGGCAAGGATTGGGTTATCGAAACCCAACGGTGGTGCCGCAGGTACCGAGTTGATTTCTGGAATGGGGCTGGATGGACCTCCCATCTGTGGGACTTCCTCTTCCTCCTGGAGTGGCGGATAATGACTACCACTTGAGGGCTGGGGAGTACTGATTCGAACTCCTCCTCGCACGGACATCCGTGCGTTCGACCTTCTCCGCCTCGGTGGCTCCGGAGGCGGCTGCTGTTCCACTGGTGGTGGTGGTGGCGGAGTGACTGCCACAAATCGTTGATCCTCAGAAGGATCTTGCTGTTGCTGTTGCTGCTGTTGCTGATACGGGGACGAGTGCTCAGAGGGCGTGAAGTACCAGTCCCACTGCTTGAACCTCTCTTGATAACTATCCGGACCGCGGTACGGTGATCCGTGGAAAGATGACCCATCCGAGATTTTGATGGGGTGGTTCGGCGTTCCTGTAGCAGGCTCCATTGGATCAGTATCCTCGTCCATGTCATTTTCCCCGGAGAAGTGGTCTTCCGGTCCGAGTGGGTTAAAACCCATGGGTTCTGGAAGCATGTTGGCCGGTTTGAATCGGCTTTGGAAAACTGGGGTGGGGTCACCAAAGGAGTGGTGAGAGTTGGATCTCTGCAAAGGTATGAAAGAGGGTGGTTGTTCGTTGGGCTCGTTTTCTGATTGGGGCCCAAATGAGTGCTGGTAAGAAGGTGAAGAGCTGAGGGAAACTGACCGTCTCCCGGGTTCAACATAGAGCCTCCACGGCTCCTGTGGACTAATGCTCATGGTGATGGACGGGGTACGCCGGTGCGAAGGCCCGACTTCGTGATCGTGACCCGTGACTGGTCCTTTGCCTCGACCGCGAAGAAATCTTGGTGGCATGTTGACCTGCATACAAGTTTTAGATAACAACAACAACATATATAAAATAAACCCAAAATAAAATGAAACGAAACAGAGATTGCCCTATGTTCTTTGTCTAGACTCGGAACTCGAAGAATGTGCAATTTGTGCACTGAGATTAAACACAAAAGGCTAGTGTTTAATTCACTCAGTGTTGGCTCTGATACCAACCTGTCACACCCCGGATTTCCACGTGTCACCGGTGGGCCCGGTGGGGGAGTATCGTGACGTAGTTGATATCATCATTGTCAAACAACGCAAATTATAATGCACAGCGGAAGCAATAAAAATAAATTTACTTCAACCATTAAATGTAATATCTAAGTATCACAAATAGTCGAAATAGATCCACAGGCGGATCGAAATAAAAAGGAGAAAATTGTTCAATAGATAACTGCATCCCAAAGTTTGCGAGACTCTATGATGCTAAGGAGAAACCAGCCTATTCCGTGTAGATCCTGCACTTAATCTTTTTGGGGAAAATACGTCAGTTTGCACAGGTAAATACAATTTAACCGACTCATTTTGAAAAGGGTTAAAAATTGATTTGAATGCACAAGGCACAAAACATTTTATAACTTGGGAATGATTAATCAAAGTTAAACTTGTAAAAGAATTACATGTTTGTTATGCGTTTAGTCGCCCGGGTCGTGCCGGGTTTAAGGTTAATTGACACACCACTCAGTATAAGTCCGCGGCGGGAAGCCAACGTTTATACCTTAATAAATGGACACATTACCGGGTGTACGCCTACACCCGGGTGTCAAGGTCGTGGCCATTTCTTAAAATGATGCCAAGGATATCCGGGACATGGTCATTAAGCTCCCAAAGGCGTAAAACAAACAAAACCAGTTTTCAAACGGGTCACATTGATAATACCCAACTACTAATGAGTTAGGGTCAATTGCCCGACCAAGCGGTATTTTATATACCGTACCCCCAAGCCCGTATAACGGAAAATAAGTTAAAAGTATTTACCTGAGCAAGTATAAACCATAAAAGCAAAATGCAAGTGTCTTTTACTGGGCTCCTATTCTGGAACGAAGGTTTATAATAACCTATTAGAATCCTAACGGGTCTTTTAACATAGCCTAAGCTTAGACCGGTTAGTTTCGAAGGATAAACATGGTTTAATCGCGAGGAAGCGAAAACCGAGAAGGAATGTGACTTAGACCCGAAAAGTCTGGAGACTTGTATAATATGGGTAAACTAAATACATTCTGAATTTAGAGACTAAGATGATACGGTTTGGCCCGTTTCGGCTAATGTGCGTAAACTAGTTACATAAGCCGATCCGAACGCGAAAGTGCATAACGGGCAACCATATAAATCATATACAAGTTTCCTGAGATTATATGCACCAAATATGTTGTAATTTCAGTAAGATAAGTCCTATTATGCCCCAAATGATTTTGAACTCCAATTACGCCCCATAAGGGTATTTTGGTAATTTTACATAAGCTTAAAAGGTCAAAACCGGGAATCTGAGTTCTCAACTTTAGTTTACTGTTATAATATGAAATTTCACAAATTATATCAGTAGGTATTAGACCTTATGTATAAAAACTAGTTTTGACATATACTATGTCGTAAAAATGCCTAAAAGGCGATTTGGAGCCATTTCCGGGTTTTAAAAGAAAAGCTGATATTTTTATAATTCCAGAAGGCTCAAAATAATATATTTAACATAACAAATCAGTAGAAAAAGGTTTGGGGTCAAAAGGTTTTGAAAAACTCATTTTATGGTCTAAAAGGGCGAAACCGGCATAAGCCGAATTAAGCTTAAAACCTTATGTTATGCTCAGCCTAAAAATAAATAAAAATCTTTAAAATTCCCAAAATATTATTATATAATAGTGGGTATAAAGTTTTGATATAAAATTTGAGTCTAGATAAGTTACATGCTAATTACGCTAACTATTTACTAAGAAAGCTTATATTTGCGCTAATGAGCATAACTCCTAACCTAGACCTCAAATTGATGTCAAATTTTGGGGACAAGTCTATAATTCAGTAACTAAGATGTCTACCCTTTTTATTCTCAAAAATCATGATTTATGGACATTTGGGCATAATGGTCAACATATGGGCATTTAACGGAAACGTGCATACAATCAAGATATCTAATGAACCAAGTTGTATAATCACAGGAGGATATACTAACATGTTATTAGGTCCAAAAGAAGCTCTAAGGAAATCTTAATCTAGACTAAAACGGGTCATAACTGAAAGTCAAAGTGAAAGTCAAACTATGCGACTTTCGGTTCCAAACCGGGTCTAAGCAGAAAATTGTCGAGTGGAACATGTTCTTACATTACTTACCAAGTGACATTAATGTTAAAACAGGTTGCATGCATCCTACATTGCTAATTATAAGTTAATTTGAAGTTAAGCGTTCTGTTGACTTTTTATAGTTAGCTTTGACTCGACAATTGACATGCTTAAAGTGGGAATCTGGAAATACCCTTTTAAGGGTTTGTTACCCACATAATTACCTACTTAAAGGTACTTTTAATTCGAGATATTACTGAGTAATTATGGACTAATCTCGAAGTCAAACCTTAATTACGATGGTTTGACTTTTAGCTAATTAATTAAGCTAAAATGGATTAAGGGAGGTTAAGGACACTTACAAGAGTCCTAAGAAGGATTATGGAGCCTAAGAAAACTTGATAGCTGTCCAGGAGCTCCAGAAGTGAAGATGCAAATGAATGATCAAATGGTCACAACTCTTGACCCTTATATAGTGCACCCATGAGCTCAAGATCAAGACATGCAAGTCTACAATTGATGTGTGATCACCCCAGGTGTCCCTATGTGGCTAAAAACTGCCTAGCAAGTCCCATGTTTCGAAAAACCACCATTTAAGTCGGTGCAACAGGCTGAACAGGCAGCTGTCCAAAACCTGCTGCCACCGACAGCCTTACGGACCGTAAGCTTAAGGCCTTGCGGTCCGTAAGCATCTCTTGCGGACCGTATGCTGAAATGGTTACGGTCCGTAACCGACCTTTGCTGAAATCGCCCAGGTACCCTCCTTACGGACCGTAAGCCTTGAGCCTTGCGGTCCGTAACCGTTGGTCAGAGGACAAAAATTTGTAAACTTTTAAGTCTTGACCATGCAATCAAACCATTTCCGAATTCAGTCCATCTTTTTCAGTAGTTGGGCCATTGGCTCAGCCATTGCATGCTTGGATAGGTCTTACATGTTTCCTCCTTCATGTGACCTTTTATGGGACTTGTAAAGTGACGGAAACACCAAGAACAAGTCTTGGATTCCCATTATAGTTAACAAGCTTCATAATTATTCTTGATTCCATTTACAAGGATTTTATTTAGTATTTTCAGTAGTAACAAACCTTACTAATCCGAAGTCCATAATAAAGATGGAACTTTATTTATTTGGAACCAACCGGTTATCATGTAGGATGTTTATCAAATGATTTAAGGATCTTGGGATTTATAAAATTCGGGTCGCTCAGAGGTGATTTAATAACATGTCGCCCTTGGGTCGTTCAGAGGTATTTTAAATAACATGACGCCCTTTTTATTAAAAATCCTACCATACATCTTTTTATTTGATCCGGTTTTCCTGACACGTCTGTCTCTCATGACACGTGTCTTTATTTCAATGGACAGGAATTTCCGAGGTGTTACAGTTGTCTAATAAGACAACGACAGTTGTGGTCTACGACCCCCTGTCTATAGATATTGGACTATGTCCAAGCATAATAGTCTATATGATCAATGCGATCATGACTAATATCATCTGATATGATGATCATATTATTTAACATCCGTAAGTGATGTTTAGCCTACGGGCCCTGTTATATTGTCCATTTGTGACATTGACATTGTGATCTTTATGATCCCCTGTCCAAGGTAGTGAGCTATTCTCAAGCCTAATAGTCTATATGATCAATGCGATCATGACTAAAATCATCAATGTGATGATTAAATTTAACATCCTTATTGATGTTTTGCCTACGGCCAATATTATATTGTCCAATTGTGACAAGACAATTGTAATCTTTTATGATTCTTTGCCCAAGGGGGTGAGCTATGCTCAAATCTCATAGTCTATATGATCATTGCGATCCTGACTAATATCATCAGTATGATGATCGTAATATTAACATCCCTAGTGATGAAATGCCTACGGGCTATACTTTACTCTATTGCCGATAAGACAAAGATAGTGGTGGTGTTTGTGATCCCCTGTTCAAAGTGGTGGGTTATACCCAAACCTAATAGTCTATATGATCAATGTGATCATGACTAATATCATCAAATACGATGATTATATATAAACATCCATTAGTGATGTCAATTGGTTTACCTTTGTGCCAAAGTGAATCGTCTTTCAAGACGATGACAGTTGTAGTCTATGACTCCCTGTCCAAAGATGAAGAACTATATTCAATTCTTAAAGCCCCTGATCTAATAAGATTGCGGCTTATAAATTAATGTCCTTGTGACAAACCAACAAGTTATATTTTTAAGTCATTCATGACAAGCCAATGTGCTATAAATTGTCGTTCGTGACAAGTTAACATACTAAATGTTAACATTCCTGATGACAAGCCTTTTGTGCCAGATATTTTTATAAAATCCTTGTGACGAGGCCAATTGTGCCATATCTAATTGTCCTTTGCGACTAGGCCTTCGCACCATATGATTATTTATGTCCTTCATGACTAGGCTCTATGCCATATTATTTATGTCCCTAGTGACGGGCCTCTGTGCCATGTATATTAGAAGTCCTTTAAGGCTAGCCTTCGAGCTATTCATAATTGTCCTTATGACAAAGACAGTTGTGACATTGTGATCTCCTGTCAAACAGGTAATGGACTCGGTCCAAACCTTAAATGTCGTTGATGGTTCTCTTGTGACCTAGGCAAAAACGATATTTGATATTCTTCTAAATAACATTCATTAGGAATGTTCGGAACATAATAGCCTATACGGTTTATTGATGCCGTGGCTAATCTATGTCAGGTCGTCAGGATGATGACTAACAATTGTATAATTTGGTGGTTAGTACCAAGCTTTGAGTATGGCAAACTCGGATGAGGTAGACAACAGTCGCGATACTAATGATGCGACGAAAGCTAATGATGCTACAAACATAAACCTCAATATTAATGGAGTTAATCTCCAAGCTGTGATTGGCGCAGCTGTAGGAAAGGCCATGGAAAAGGTCATGAAACAGTTCAAAGAGCCGAGTGCTACTCGCTCTAAATCCCATTCAAAACCACATTCAATTGCTCATGAAAAGAGCTTTGTTCACACTTCAAATGTGAAGGATGAACCAAAGGAGGAGGATAACTCCCAGAAATATAAGAAAAAGAGCAAGTACGGGCTTAATAAGAACCAACAAAAGTTCAGTAAGAAGCCTGTAAGTAAGAACTGCTATAAAAGACACTAGGGACAGTGTCGAATAGAACAAAGACCAAAGCAATGTGGCATTTGCAAAGGAATTGGTCATCAGTCCCAAGAATGTAGGGACATAAACAATGCAGCCTGTTATGGCTGTGGTGAGAAAGGCCACATCAGAACAAGATGCCATAAAGCTGCCAAAGAAGGTGCAGCTAAGCCTGGAGAGGCTAAGAAGGGAAATGCATGAACTACATGATGAATGCCAGAGGCAGTACATATTAATAATATCATCGGGTACTTTCCTTATCATTTATTAATGATAACTTCTGTTAAGTTTCCTGTTTTTATTACATGCAATAATAAGTCTTTCATAGACCATAAGCTTAGCAATCTTTTGATGATACTCATAAGAACTCCAGATACTAAGTAAGGTAGAACCTACCAATGAAACTATAGAAACCATTTCTTCTATTTTCGTCAATGATCCTTCTGTAAAATCTAAGAGTACTGATGTGCGTTAGGTGTAATATGTTTTAGGTATATATTTTAAGCCCTTTTTACACTTTTTTTTGCCAAGTTTTAAATTTATAAAACACGATATTCACTAACACTAAACACACATATGGGCAAGTGCACCCATCGTGGACGTAGTATAGTGTTGGTAAGATACCGAGGTCGTCCAAGGACACAAGAGCTTTTAGTACCGTTTATCCTCAACATCTAATCAAATCAAAATGTTAGAAAAAGATTTTTAAACTAAGAAAACAAAACTAACTAAAATGCTGAAAAATAAAATAAAAATAAAAACAGATAGACAAGATGTATCACTTGGATCCGACTCGTGTGTTAGTGTAACCTTTGATTATTTTCGCACTTTTGCACTTGTTTAAGAGATTATCTTAGTTATTGTAGTACGCCCCTCTTTTGAAGGCGACGTTACCCTCAACCCAGTAGTTTGAGTCAGCAAGGATACAATCCTAAAGGGTCGGATTATTGAAAGATAATTAATTAAGTTATTAATGCATAATGTGGTAGGCCTCTCTTTTGAAGGCGACGTTACCCTCAGCTAAGTAGTCTGAGTCAGCAGGGATACAGTCCTAAGTAGCTGGGTTAAAGTTTTAATAGTAGTTTAACTTATGAGGGGATCAAAGAGTTTGGACCCCCGCCATCCAATACCTTTGGGTATTAAAGGAGGTCCTACTAAATTTGACCTAGGTCCTTTGCAGGATCTATACACTGAACAATGTCAAGACTCTTACCAAACCATTCCCTTAACCCCCGACCAGGTAGCCAACATACCTCCATATAGACCATGGAGATATGAATGGTGAAAATCTTTTATTTTATATAGACAGTAAAATAATGCCAAGACACCACGGACAAACGATAAGGAAGAATCACCTTCAACATAAGAAACTAGTAATTAAAGTCATTAATACAAAACCAATTAAAAAGTGCAAAAGATTAAAAATAAAAAGTATTACACTAAACACTTGTCTTCACCAAGTGATGTAAGAGACTTAGGCAAACATGGCCTTTGATTGTCAAGAACTCTTACGATCAATCTTGGATCCCGAGACGACTCACACACTCTATGATGGATAATGGATGATGGTGGTGGATGATGGTGTTATGGTGGTGGTGGGTGGTGGGTGAAGTGTGAGAGAGGTGGTGTGCCAAGGGTTGAGTTGCAAGAGCTCCAAACACTCCTATTTATAGGCTGAACAGAAGCTCGGGCACGGCCCCGTGTCCGCTGGGCACGGCCCCGTGTCCATCCGCGTCTCTCTCTTCATTAATTGCAATTTGCAATTACAATAAATGCGCCTGCAGGAAGTTGACCACGCCCCCGTGTCCGCTGGGCACGGCCCCGTGGTGGGCAGTAGAAGCTTCTATGGGTTTGTCTTTTCTGCTGCTACTTGGGCACGGCCCCGTGCTCGCTGAGCACGGGGCGTGTTCAGTCTTCTGTTTTCTCAGTTTTGCTTGGGAAGATGCTGTCGGGGGGTTGGGCATTCCACTTTCATTCCTTTTCTTGTATTTATGTTAGATTTTGCTGTCTTTTTGCTGTCTTTTATTAATTTGAGCTCATTTAATCCTGAAAATACAAAAGGAAGACAAAAGCACACTTTTTCCAACATTAGTACTAAAAAAGGGTTAGTTTTATTCCACAATTGATATAATTTATATGTGGCATTTTGTGCATATCAAATACCCCCACACTTGAATTTTTGCTTGTCCTCAAGCAAAACTCTTTATAATGTGGCTTTATTCACTCCCAAATGGAATGGGTATAAGAGAAGGTTTTTGGGCTTGTCATAGAGTGTTGGGATTTCCAAGATTCTTTATTTAGGTTTTATCTTTATTTATTTACAATCCTATTCGTCATGATTTATTAAAAACGTTTCTTAAGATAAATTACTTATTAGGGCATAACATACCTTTTTAAAATTTCATTTATATACAAGTTCACATACCTCACGGGGGATCACTCAACACTTGGCCAAAGGTGTATTTTTAGTGAATCACTCGAGAGCGGCATGGAACTTACTCCTACCATAAGCTTGCCAAGAAATCAATCCTCCTCCTTTTTAACTATATACCTTTGTAAATATCAAGAGGACTTTTTGGGTGAAGGGTTAGGCTTGGGCTAAAGGTGGGTGGTTGGGTTAGTGGTTAGTAAAAAGTGCGAAAGGCGTAACAAACGTGGGTTTGGAAGACTTTTATTTTTCATATTTTTATTTTATTTTGATGAACTATTCAAACAAAGTTACTTTTGATAAACTTGTTTGTTTGTTTGGTTTCATCAAAATATATAAAATATATAAAAAAATTTTCAACAAGTCATAAGAAAACCGAACATCGTTACTAAAAGAAAAGGGTTAAAAATAAAAAGGTTTAGGTGGGTAAAAAGGGTAATTGTTTTGGGTTAAGAAATGAAAAGGTTTAGGCTCAAAGGGGTTAACTAGGGGGATTTTGGGTAGGTGGTAAAAAAAATTGAAAAATAATGGTGTAGAATGAAAAAGGGTTAGTCCTAATGCCTCCATCATTTACTTACTCGGGTTTAAGTTGGTAAGGACCGGGAATGTATTGTTGTGGCAAGTTCTAGAGTCGTACGAACCAAGCGGCTAATCACACAAGAAACGAAAAATGAGCATTTAGTGTAAAGATATATATTTGTATGCTCGTTAAAGGCTCAAAACTCACTTTTGTGGGAAAAGGGTTTTTATGTGATCAAGTATATATAATCAGATTTTAACTAAGTTTGTCATGCCTTTTCATAATTTTCTTATGTTGGTTCTTTTTATCACAACGCTATCGGTTGTAAACTTATAAAAATATAACCTTGTTAAGACTTGAATTCCCAACTTAAACTTAGACAAGTAAAAAATTGAAAATTTTTGGAAAAAAATTGGGGTGATTAGCGGTTCCAATAGAGTTTTGTGTAAGGCTTGTTATTAGGACTTGCAAAATTCAAGGTTTTAGCATCCACCCCACACTTAAATTACACATTGTCCTCAATGTGTCCCAAAAATAAGTTTTTAGGTTGATTGAATGCGTAAAATGGTGTTAAAAGCAAAATTTTATGTTACTGGCAGCCTGGACACGGCCCCGTGGGGACCGGGCACGGCCCCGTGTTCAGGTGCCAACGACAAAAATTAAAGAAAAGGAACAAAAGCCTGGGCACGGGGGCGTGTTCAGCGAACACGGCCCGTGTCCAGTTACCTGAACTAGGCGATTTTCTGCAGAATGTGCAGCACGGGGCCGTGTTTGGCGAACACGGCCCGTGCTGAGCTTACTGTAATGAAGAAATCATTGTCGGATTGCCCTGTTTTTGTGCATGGGGCGATGTTTCTCATTTCCCTTGTTATCCTTCACCATCCCGAGTGCGTTTTATTTCCGCAAATTAAAATTAAACTAAAAGATTAAACTAAACTAAGGATAGTTCCGCGGAATGCCTCCGTGGTGCGCCACGTTTATAAGGGTCCTTGGCTAGACCCAAAGTGAGGTTATATGTTTTCCGAGCCAGATGCTTTGCATCCCATGTTGCACCGCCGGAGAGCATCATCCAAACTCGAATCAATAACCTTCATGTAATTGACCGGATCATCGTCCTCTACTCTCTTCCCAACTCCAAACTTCACTTCCTGATCCCCATACTTCAAAGTGAGTGTTCCGTCATTCATATCTACCACCGCTTGTGCGGTAGCTAGAAATGGTATTCCTAGTATGAGGGGGCTTCGGTGTCTTCTTCCATATCTAGTATGACAAAGTCGGCCGGGTAGACGAAATTGTCAATTTGACCAATAGATTTTCAGCGAAACCTTGTGGGTATTTGATGGATCTATCGGCAAGCTGTATACTCATCTTGGTAGGGATCGTTTTTCCTAAGCCGAGTCGTTTGAACATTGATGCGGGCATGAGGTTAATGCTAGCCCCAAGGTCGGCTAGTGCATTTCGAATGGGGGAGTCCCCAATCGAGCAAGGAATTGTGAAGCTTCCGGGATCAATCTTCTTTTGGGGGAGTTTGTTGACTACGAGGGCGGAGCATTCTTCGCCTAGGTTAACTAATTGCAATGATTCAATTTTCCTTTTATGAGTGAGGAAGTCCCTCATGAATTTCAAGTATTTAGGCATTTGAGTTAGGACATCGATGAAAGGAATATTGACATACAATTGTTTTAGTAGACTTTCGAATTTTGCGAATTGCTCATTGGTCTTTTGACGAATTAACCTACCGGGGTACAGAACCGGAGATGCCTTGGTGGGCTCTTGTAGTGGAGGAGAAACCTTCTCTTGTTGGGGCGGTGTTGCGATCTCCTCAGTTGGTAGTGGACTTTCCGCGGGACCCACGGTACGGTTTCGTAATGTTATGAGATGAACTTGTGCTTTTAGGTTTGTTTCGGTATTACTTGGTAACGCGCCTTGTGGTCTCTCGGAGAAATTTTGAGCTAGTTGACTTATTTGTTTTTCGATGTTTTGTATACTAGCTTGTTGATTTCTGAAATTCGATTCTAACTCTAGAGACCGATCCGAGTTTTTCTTTTCAGTGTCGGAGATGAGGCGGGATATAGTATCTTCAAGCCTTTCTCGTCCATCTTGTTGTTGAGGGAAATTTTGTGACTCATTTCTTGGTTGTTGAAAGTTTGTTCGTTGATTTAGGCTTTGTTGGTTACTACTATTGCCGGGTTCTCTCCAACCAAGGTTAGGGTGGTTATGCCATCCTTGGTTGTAGGTGCCCGTTGGAGGACCCGACGGCCTATGTCTATTATCAATGTAGTTTACCGATTCTGGTTGATCATTTGTTTCTTTCATACAACTCCAATTTTCATGTGGCCCACCACACCCTTCACAAGCCATAATCGAGACCGTTTTTGTCATATCTAACTTTTTAATTTTAGAATAAAGGGCCTCGATTTGGGCTTGTAAAGAAGTGCTTTCATCAACCTTATGGGCGCCCGGGGCAATAGATTTATTGCCTTAGGAGTGTGCCATTGAAAATTGGTTTGAGCAATTTCCTCGATTTGATTATATATTTCATGCGGACGGCGATTACCTAAAAGTCCCCCGGAGCTAGAGTCAAGTGTTTGTCTTGTGTGTGGCAACAACCCATTGTAGAAAGTGGATACTTGTTGCCATACCGCAAGACCGTGATGAGGACACTTTCTTAGTAGCTCCTTGAACCTTTCCCAAGTTTCATATAAGGATTCCCCATCCTCTTGTGAATATGTATTAATTTCAGTCATTAATTTAGCCGTTTTAGCAGGAGGGAAATACTTATATAGAAACTTTTGGGCTAGTTCATCCCAGGAGTTTACCGAGCCAACTGGGAGGGCGTTGAGCCAAGCCTTAGCTCGGTCTTTTAGTGAGATGGAAACATTCGAAGGCGGATGGCGTCGTTTGATGCTCCATTGATCCTAAAGGTATCACATATTTCTAAGAAATTAGTAATATGTAGATGGGGATCCTCGTCCGCGAGCCCATGAAAGGTTGCGGAGTTTTGAAGCATTTCTATCAAATGTGGCTGAAGTTCGAAGTTGTTGGCTTCGACATTCGGTGCATTGATAGCGGTGCCGAGATTACCTGCGATTGGTCGTAGGTAATCCATGAGGGTACGTTGGTCCGCCATTGGAAGTGGGTCCCCCGAAACCTTCTCTTGGTTTTTAGCTTTAAGTCTTTTTCTGAGAAAGCGTTCGGGTTCTTCTAGAGGTTCTTTTATGTCTTTATTAGAACTGGAGCTCATACACTACGTAGAAGGTTCAGAGGTGGTGTCTGGTTCCAAGTCCTGCAACAAAAACAGAAAAGAATGTTGGTCAGAAAGTTCACCACGGCCCCGTGCTCAGTGAACACGGCCCGTGGTCGGAGTTACAGTAATTGTTTTCTGGATCCCTATTACTGGAAAGTTGACACGGCCCCATGTTGCACCGACACGGCCCCGTGCTCAGCCCTCTGTAACTCGGAAAATAAAGAACTGCCAGTAACACTGCTGGGCACGGCCCGTGTCCGACCAGGCATGGCCCGTGCTGAGCCCTGCAGAAGCGGAAAAGTAAGAAAATCCTAAAAAAAAGAAAATATAAAAAAATGATTAGGCCGTTGATTTCTAACTTTCTTAAAATACTTGTGTCCCCGGCAACGGCGCCAAAAACTTGATGTGCGTTAGGTGTAATATGTTTTAGGTATATATTTTAAGCCCTTTTTACACTTTTTTTTTGCCAAGTTTTAAATTTATAAAACACGATATTCACTAACACTAAACACACATATGGGCAAGTGCACCCATCATGGACGTAGTATAGTGTTGGTAAGATACCGAAGTCATCCAAGAACACAAGAGCTTTTAGTACCGGTTTATCCTCAACGTCTAATCAAATCAAAATGTTAGAAAAAAGATTTTTAAACTAAGAAAATAAAACTAACTAAAATGCTGAAAAATAAAATAAAAATAAAAACAGATAGACAAGATGAATCACTTGGATCCGACTCGTGTGTTAGTGTAACCTTTGATTATTTTCGCACTTTTGCACTTGTTTAAGAGATTATCTTAGTTATTGTAGTACGCCCCTCTTTTGAAGGCGACGTTACCCTCAACCCAGTAGTTTGAGTCAGCAAGGATACAATCCTAAAGGGTCGGATTATTGAAAGATAATTAATTAAGTTATTAATGCATAATGTGGTAGGCCTCTCTTTTGAAGGCGACGTTACCCTCAGCTAAGTAGTCTGAGTCAGCAGGGATACAGTCCTAAGTAGTTGGGTTAAAGTTTTAATAGTAGTTTAACTTATGAGGGGATCAAAGAGTTTGGACCCCCGCCATCCAATACCTTTGGGTATTGAAGGAGGTCCTACTAAATTTGACCCAGGTCATTTGCATGATCTATACACTGAACAATGGCAAGACTCTTACCAAACCATTCCCTTATCCCCCGACTAGGTAGCCAATATACCTCCATATAGACCGTGGAGATATGAATGGTGAAAATCTTTTATTTTATATAGACAGTAAAATAATGCCAAGACACCACGGACAAACGATAAGGAAGAATCACCTTCAACATAAGAAACTAGTAATTAAAGTCATTAATACAAAACCAATTAAAAAGTGCAAAAGATTAAAAATAAAAAGTATTACACTAAACACTTGTCTTCACCAAGTGATGTAAGAGACTTAGGCAAACATGGCCTTTGATTGTCAAGAACTCTTACGATCAATCTTGGATCCCGAGACGACTCACACACTCTATGATGGATAATGGATGATGGTGGTGGATGATGGTGGTGGGTGGTGGGTGAAGTGTGAGAGAGGTGGTGTGCCAAGGGATGAGTTGCAAGAGCTCCAAACACTCCTATTTATAGGCTGAACAGAAGCTCGGGCACGGCCCCGTGTCCGCTGGGCACGGCCCCGTGTCCATCCACGTCTCTCTCTTCATTAATTGCAATTCGCAATTACGATAAATGCGCCTGCAGGAAGTTGACCACGCCCCCGTGTCCGCTGGGCACGGCCCCGTGGTGGGCAGTAGAAGCTTCTATGGGTTTGTCTTTTCTGCTGCTACTTGGGCACGGCCCCGTGCTCACTGAGCACGGGGCTTGTTCAGTCTTCTGTTTTCTCAGTTTTGCTTGGGAAGATGCTGTCGGGGGGTCGGGCATTCCACTTTCGTTCCTTTTCTTGTATTTATGTTAGATTTTGCTGTCTTTTTGCTTCTTTGTTAATTTGAGCTCATTTAATCCTGAAAATACAAAAGGAAGACAAAAGCACACTTTTTCCAACATTAGTACTAAAAAGGGTTAGTTTTATGCCACAATTGATATAATTTATATGTTGCATTTTGTGCATATCAAGTACTCTTTCTTCGAATAGAGTACGACAATATACGTTATTTTAATTATTTTCTCATTGATTTCTCTTAACTGCGAGTGCCAACTATGATTGATAAAAGCACCATATGAGGATTGGCGTATCCCAATGTGTTCCATAGATTGCGTCCACGCCTAATCAGTATGGAAGTTTAATGCATGGAACCACTAAGATATTCTAATGGTTATATTGTACTAAAGTCAGCTAGTGGTATTCAAAGAAGATATCCATTATAAAAATGCCTAAGTAGGCGTCTCTGCTTAAGACATCCATGCACTCATAAAACAGATGTGTCATTTGCATGGCACAAGTGATGAACAACCCTGTTTACCTCCTGAGAGGCAAAGCGGAGTTAGGATTGACATCCTATTAAGGGCTGTATCTGTTACAGAAGCTCTATATCGGTTAGCACCAACGGAAATGGAAGAACTGAGTGCCAATCAGAAGGGTTATAGAGAAAGGCTTGCATAGCCTAGCTCATCATCTTAGGAGCTCCGATTATTGTTGATAAAGGAAAGCACGATGCAATAAGCTTGTGCATTGATTACTGCAACCTAACTAGGAAACGATTAAGAATCGTTATTAGCTGCCCAGGATCGTCGATTTGTTCGACTAACCATGAGGGTAGTTAATTCCTTAAGATTGATTTGGGAAGTAGTTGGAATGACTATCTCACCCTAATTAAGTTCTCCTTTAACCAATAGCATTATATAAGCATCAAGGCTGCTCTATTAGAGACCTTGTATGGTAGAAAGTGTCAACGCCCGTTTGTTGGGCAGGAGTTGGAAAAATCCAATTATTAGAATCTGAGATTGTCCTTAAAAGGACGAATATGATAATATGAATCCGTAATCGTCTAAAAGTTGTCAGTAATTAGCAGAAGAGCAATGCGAACAAGAGGCGCAAATCTCTTAAAGTCCCAAGTAGGGAACAAGACTCTATTAAAAAATTACCAACATGGAAGGGTACGATACGTTTCAGTATAAAGGGCAAGTCGAGCCCTGGATGTTTAGGACCATTCGAAATCATCGAATGTGTCGGCAGTATAGCTTATAAGCTAAAATTGCCTGAGGAGCTTTGCAAAATTCACGCCCGTTTGTTGGGCAGGAGTTGGAAAAATCCAATTATTAGAATCTGAGATTGTCCTAAAAAGGACGAATATAATAATATGAATCCGTAATCGTCTGAAAGCTGTCAATAATTAGCAGATTAGCAATGCGAACAAGAGGCGCAAATCTCTTAAAGTCCCAAGTAGGGAACAAGACACTATTAAAAAAATACCAACATGGAAGGGTACGATACGTTTCAGTATAAAGGGCAAGTCGAGCCCTGGATGTTTAGGACCATTCGAAATCATCGAATGTGTCGGCAGTATAGCTTATAAGCTAAAATTGCCTGAGGAGCTTAGTAAAATTCACAATATGTTCCACATCTGTAATTTAAAGAAATGTCTAGCTGATAAACCGCTAGCAATGTCTCATAAAGACGTACAGATTGATGAAAGCCTGAGGTTTATTGAAGGATCTATATCGATCAAGGATCGACAGGTTAAAAAGCTCCGAAGGAATCATGTACCTATTGTATAGGTCAATTGGGATGCCCGTAGAGGCCCCTGATATACTGTGGAAGTTAAGTGCATTACACGACAAAAAGTACTTCCATCTTTTTTAGCAAACCTCGAGGTCGAGATTTCTTTTAAGGGGGTGAGGATGTAACACCTCGTAAAATCGTGTCCAACAATGTATTGACACGTGTAATAAACCCTAAGAAAGTCAAACGTGGACTATGAGTGACTAATTTCGTCAAAAATCGAAAACCTTGAATATAGAAGGATTGAAAGTGTCAACATGCCTAAACTAGTTGATGTGCGTGTAGTGTAATAGATTTTTAATGTATATTTTAAGCCCTTTTACACTTTTTAGCCAAGTTTTAAATTTATAAAACACGATATTTACTAACATTAAACACACATATGGGCAAGTGCACCCATCGTGGACGTAGTATAGTGTTGGTAAGATACCGAGGTCGTCCAAGGACACAAGAGCTTTTAGTACCGGTTTATCCTCAACATCTAATCAAATCAAAAGTTAGAAAAAGGTTTTTAAACTAGAAAAATAAAACTAACTAGAATGCTGAAAAACAAAATAAAAGTAAAAACAGATAGACAAGATGAATCACTTGGATCCGACTCGTGTGTAGTCTAACCTTTCATTATTTCTGCACTTTTGCACTTTTTAAGAGATTATCTTAGTTATTGTAGTAGGCCCCTCTTTTTAAGTTGACGTTACCCTCAACCCAGTAGTTTGAGTCAGCAAGGATACAATCCTAAAGGGTCGGATTATTGAAAGATAATTAATTAAGTTATTAATGCATAATGTGGTAGGCCCCTCTTTTGAAGGTGACGTTACCCTCAGCTAAGTAGTCTGAGTCAGCAGGGATACAGTCCTAAGTAGCCGGGTTAAAGTTTTAAGAGTAGCTTACTTATGAGGGGATCAAAGAGTTTGGACCCCCGCCATCCAATACCGGTGGGTGTTGAAGGAGGTCCTACTAAATTTGACCCAGGTCCTTTGCAGGATCTATACAATGAACAATGGCAAGACTCTTACCAAACCATTCCCTTAACCCCCGACCAGGTAGCCAACATATCTCCATATAGACCGTGGAGATATGAATGGTGAAAATCTTTTATTTTATATAGACAGTAAAATAATGCCAAGACACCACGGACAAACGATAAGGAAGAATCATCTTCAACATAAGAAACTAGTTGTTAAAGTCATTAATACATAACCAAATAAAAAGTGCAAAAAGATTAAAAATAAAAAGTATTACACTAAGCATTTGTCTTCACCAAGTGATGTAAGAGACTTAGGCAAACATGGCCTTTGATTGTCAAGAACTCTTACGATCAATCTTGGATCCCGAGATAACTCACACACTCTATGATGGATGATGGATGATGGCGGGGGATGATGGTGTTGTGATGGTGGTGGGTGGTGGGTGAAGTGTGAGAGAGGTGGTGTGCCAAGGGATGGTTTGCAAATGAGCCAAGCACCCCTATTTATAGCCTGAACAGCAGCTTGGGCACGGCCCCGTGTCCATTGGGCACGGCCCCGTATCCATTGGGCACGGCCCCGTGTCCATCCTCCTTATCTTTCTTCATTAATTGCAGTTTTTCTGCATTAGTTGACCACGCCCCCGTGTCCGCTGAGCACGACCGTGTGTGCAGAAGCGTATCTGTACTATCAAGATTTCCCTGGATTTTGTGAATCTTAGAGTTGACCACGGCCCCGTGTCTAGTGGGCACG
Organism: Helianthus annuus; assembly: GCF_002127325.2. NCBI lineage: Eukaryota > Viridiplantae > Streptophyta > Magnoliopsida > Asterales > Asteraceae > Helianthus > Helianthus annuus. The sequence continues at coordinate 116,852,948 of NC_035445.2, read as the reverse complement.
CCCCCGTGGTGGGCGATAGAAGCTTCTACAACTTTGTCTTTTCTGCTGACACTTGGGGACGCCCCCGTGCTCATCGAGCACGGGGCGTGTTCAGCCTTCTGTTCTCTTGTTTTGCTTGGGAAGATGTTGTCGGGGAGGTCGGGGAGGTCGGGCATGCCACGTTTGTTCCTTTTTTTGTATTTATGTTAGATTTAGCTGCCTTTTTGCTTCTTTTGTTCATTTGAGCTCATTTAATCCTGAAAATACAAAAGGAAGACAAAAACACACTTTTTCCAACATTATTACTAAAAAAAGGGTTAGTTTTATGCCATAATTGATGTAATTTATATGTTGCATTTTGTGCACATCAAATACCCCCACACTTGAATCTTTGCTTGTCCTCAAGCAAAACTCTTTATAATGTGGCTTTACACTCCCAAATGGAATGGGTAGAAGAGAAGGTGTTTTGGGCTTGTCATAGAGTGTCGGGATTTCCAAGATTCTTTATTAAGTTTTATTTTTATTTATTTACAATCCTATTCATCATGATTTATTTAAAACATTTCATAAGATAAATTACTTATAAGGGCATAACATGCCTTTTTAAAATTCCATTTATATACAAGTTCACATACCTCACGGGGGATCACTCAACACTCGGCCGAAGATATATTTTTAGTGAATCACTCGAGAGCGGCATGGAACTTACTCCTACCATAAGTTTGCCAAGCAATCAATCCTCCTCCTTTTTAACTATACACCTCTGTAAATATCAAGAGGACTTTTGGGGTGAAGGGTTAGGCTTGGGCTAAAGGTGGGTGGTTGGGTTAGTGGTTAGAAAAAAAGGGCGAAAGGCATAAAAAGCATCGGTTTTTTGGAAGACTTTTTATTTTTCATAACTTCTTATTTTGATGAAGCATTTCTTTCAAACAAAGTTATTTTTTTGATAAACTTGTTTGTTTATTTCTTTGGGCTTCATCATCATAATTTTTTTTTCATAAGCAAGTCATAAGAAAACCGAGCCTTGTTACTAAAATAAAGGGTTTAAAATGAAAAAGGGTTTTGGTGGGTAAAGAGTGTTTGTTTTGGGTTAAGAAATGAAAATGTTTAGGCTCAAATGGGTTAACTAGGGGGATTTTGGGTAGGTGGTAAAAAAAAAAGAAAAATAATGGTGTAGAAATAAAAAGGGTTAGTCCTAATGCCTCCATCATTTACTTACTCGGGTTTAAGTTGGTAAGGACCGGGAACGTATTGTCGTGGCAAGTTCTATGGTCGTAAGAACCAAGCGGCTATTCACATAAGAAACGAAAAATGAGCAATTAGTTTAAAGATATGTATTTGTATGCTCAATAATTGCTCAAAACTCACTTTTTGTGGGAATGGGTTTTTATATGATCAAGTATATTTAATCAAATTTTAACTAAACTTGTCATGCCGTTTCATAATTTTCTTATGTTGGTTCTTTTTATCACGACGCTATCGTTTGTAAATTTGTAAAAATATAACATTTTTTTAGAACTTGAAATTCCCAAATTAAACCTAGACAAGTAAAAAAAATGAAAAATTTTTGAAAAAATTTGGGGTGATTAGCGGTTCCAATAGAGTTTTGTGTAAGACTTGTTAATTAGGACTTGCAAGATTCAAGGTTTTAGCATCCCCCCCCCCACACTTAAATTACACATTGTCCTCAATGTGTCCCAAAAATAAGTTTTTAGGTTGATTGAATGTGTAAAAAGGTGTGAAAAAGCAAAATTTATGTTACTGGGCGTCTGGACACGGCCCCGTGGTGTCCGGGCACGGCCCCGTGTTCAGATTGCCAGTAACAGAAATTGTTAAAAAGAAACAGAAGCCTGGACACGGGGGCGTGTTCAGCGAGCACGCCCTGTGTCCAGTTACCTGAACTGGGCATTTTCTGCAGATTGTGTAGCACGGGGCCGTGTTGGGCGGGCACAGCCCGTACTGAACTTGCTGTAATGAAGAAAATTTTGTCAGATGGCTCTGTTTTTGTGCATGGGGTGCTGGTTCAAGTTTCCCTTGTATCCTTCATCATCCTGAGTGTGTTTTATTCCTGAAAATTAAAACTAAACTAGAAAACATAAAAATTAATCTAAACTAAGGATAGTTCCGCGGAATGCCTCCGTGGTGCGCCACGTTTATAAGGGACCTTGGCTAGACCCAAAGCCTGGTCATATGTTACCCAAGTAGGATGTTTTGCATCCCATGCTACACCGTCGGAGAGCATCATCCAAACTTGAGTCGATGACCTTCACGTAGTTGACCGGGTCTTCGTCTTCTACTCTTTTTCCAACTCCAAACTTCATTTCCTCGTCCCCAATCCGCAATGTTAATGTTCCGTTGTTCATATCTACCACTGCTTGGGACATAGCTAGGAATGGCCTCCCTAGGATGAGTGGTACTTCAGCATCTTCCTCCATATCTAGTATGACAAAGTCGGCCGGAAAGACATATTCGCCTACTTTGACCAATAGATTTTCAGCGACACCTTGTGGATATTTGACGGATCTATCGACGAGTTGTATGCTTATTTTTGTAGGGCTTGTTTTCCCTAAGCCGATTCGGTTGAACATTGAAGAGGGCATAAGGTTGATGCTTGCCACGAGATCGGCTAGCGCATTACGAATGGGGGATTCCCCAATCGAGCAAGGAATTGTGAAGCTTCCGGGGTCAAGCTTCTTTTGCGGGAGTTTGTTGAGTAGTAAGGCGGAGCATTCTTCGCCTAAATTAACTAATTGCAATGATTCAATTTTCCTTTTATGAGTGAGGAAGTCCCTCATGAATTTTGAATATTTAGGCATTTGAATTAGGACTTCGATAAATGGAATATTAACATGCAATTGTTTTAGTAAATTTTTGAACTTTGCTAATTGCTCATCGGTCTTTTAACGAATTAACCGACCGGGGTATGGAACCGGAGGAGTCTTAGTAGGCTCTTGAATTGGTGGAGAAGCCTTCTCTTGTTAGGGCGGAGTTGTGGTTTGGCTTCTTTCAGTTGGTGGTAATGGAGCCTCTTCGAAACCCACGGTACGGTTTCTCAATGTTATGAGATGAACTTGCGCTTTTGGGTTGGTTTCGGTATTACTTGGTAACGCGCCTTGTGGTCTCTCGGAGAAATTCTGAGCTATTTGATTTAATTGCTTTTCAATGTTTTGTATACTAGCTTGTTGATTTCTAAAATTCGATTCCAATTGTTGAAATCTATCCTAGTTTTTCTTTTCGGTGTCGGAGATGAGGCGAGATACAGTATCTTCAAGCCTTTCTCTTCCACCTTGTTGTTGAGAGAAATTTTGTGACTCGACTCTTGGTTGTTGAAAGTTTGTTCTTTGGTTTAGATTTTGTTGGTTACTACTGTTGCCGGGTTCTCTCCAACCAAGGTTAGGGTGGTTACGCCATCCTTGGTTGTAGGTACTCGTTGGAGGACCCGACGGCCTAGGTCTATTATCAATGTAGTTTACCGTTTCTATTTGATCATCTACTTCTTTCATACAACTCCAATTTTCATGTGGCTCACCACACCCTTCACAAGCCATGATCGAGGCTGTCTTTGCCATTTCTAGCTTTTTGATTTTTGAAGAAAGGGCCTCGATTTGGGCTTGTAAAGAAGTGCTTTCATCAACCTTATGGGTGCCCGGGGCAATAGATTTATTGCCTCGGGGAGTGTGCCACTGAAAATTGGTTTGAGCAATTTCTTCAATTTGATTATATATTTCATTTGGGTGACGATTACCTAAGAGTCCCCCGGAGCTAGAGTCAAGTGTTTGTCTTGTGTGTGGCAACAACCCATTGTAGAAAGTGGATACTTGTTGCCATACCGCAAGACCGTGATGAGGACACTTTCTTAGTAGCTCCTTGAACCTTTCCTAAGTTTCATATAAGGATTCCCCATCCTCTTGTGAATATGTATTAATTTCAGTCATTAATTTAGCCGTTTTAGCAGGAGGGAAATACTTATATAGAAACTTTTGGGCTAGTTCATCCCAGGTGTTTACCGAGCCAACTGGGAGGGCGTTGAGCCAAGCCTTAGCTCGGTCTTTTAGTGAGATGGAAACATTCGAAGGCGGATGGCGTCGTTTGATGCTCCATTGATCCTAAAGGTATCACATATTTCTAAGAAATTAGTAATATGTAGATGAGGATCCTTGTCCGCAAGCCCATGGAAGGTTGCGGAGTTTTGAAGCATTTGTATCAAATGTGGCCGAAGTTCGAAGTTGTTGGCTTCGACATTCGGTGCATTGATAGCGACGCCGAGATTATCTACGGTGGGTCGTAGGTAATCCATGAGGGTACGTTGGTCCGCCATTGGAAGTGGGTCCCCGAAACTTTCTCTTGGTTTTTAGCTTTAAATCTCTTTCGTAGAAAGCGTTCGGGTTCGTCTAGGGGTTCTTTTTGTCTCTACTAGAACTGGAGCTCATACACTACGTGGAAAATGAAAATTTGGCGCCTGAGTTCCAAGTCCTGCAATAAAAACAAAGAAGAACGTTGGTCAGAAGCTTCACCACGGCCTCGTGCTCAGATGAACACGGCCCGTGGTTGGAAATACAGTGATTGTTTTCCGGATCCGTGTTACTGGGGAGTTCGACACGGCCCCATGTTGCACCGACACGGCCCCGTGCTCAACTCTCTGTAACTCGGAAAATAAAAACTGCCAGTAACAATGCTGGGCACGGCCCGTGTCCGACCAGGCACGGCCCGTGCTGAGCTTTGCAGAAATTGAAAAGCTAATAAAATCCTAAAAAAAACAGAAAAATTAGAAAAAAAAACGATTAGGCCGTTGATTCCTAACTTTCTTAAAATCCTTGTGTCCCTGGCAGCGGCGCCAAAAACTTTATGTGCGTGTAGTGTAATAGATTTTTAATGTATATTTTAAGCCCTTTTACACTTTTTAGACAAGTTTTAAATTTATAAAACACGATATTTACTAACAGTAAACACACATATGGGCAAGTGCACCCATCGTTGACGTAGTATAGTGTTGGTAAGATACCGAGGTCGTCCAATGACACAAAAGCTTTTAGTACCGGTTTATCCTCAACGTCTAATCAAATCAAAAGTTAGAAAAAGGTTTTTAAACTAGAAAAATAAAACTAACTAAAATGCTGAAAAATAAAATAAAAGTAAAAAAAGATAGACAAGATGAATCACTTGGATCCGACTCGTGTGTAGTGTAACCTTTGATTATTTCCGCACTTTTGCACTTTTTAAGAGATTATCTTAGTTATTGTAGTAGGCCCCTCCTTTGAAGGGGACGTTACCCTCAACCCAGTAGTTTGAGTCAGCAAGGATACAATCCTAAAGGGTCGGATTATTGAAAGATAATTAATTAAGTTATTAATGCATAATGTGGTAGGCCCCTCTTTTGAAGGTGACGTTACCCTTGGCTAAGTAGTCTGAGTCAGCAGGGATACAGTCCTAAGTAGCCGGGTTAAAGTTTTAATAGTAGCTTACTTATGAGGGGATCAAAGAGTTTGGACCCCCGCCATCCAATACCGGTGGGTATTGAAGGAGGTCCTACTAAATTTGACCCAAGTCCTTTGCAGGATCTATACACTGAACAATGGCAAGACTCTTACCAAACCGTTCCCTTAACCCCCGACCAGGTAGCCAACATATCTCCATATAGACCGTGGAGATACGAATGGTGAAAATCTTTTATTTTATATAGACAGTAAAATAATGCCAAGACACCACGGACAAACGATAAGGAAGAATCACCTTCAACATAAGAAACTAGTTCTTAAAGTCATTAATACATAACCAAATAAAAAGTGCGAAAAGATTAAAAATAAAAAATATTACACTAAACACTTGTCTTCACCAAGTGATGTAAGAGACTTAGGCAAACATGGCCTTTGATTATCAAGAACTCTTACGATCAATCTTGGATCCCGAGATGACTCACACACTCTATGATGGATGATGGTGGTGGATGATGGTGTTGTGATGGTGGTGGGTGGTGGGTGAAGTGTGAGAGAGGTGGTGTGCCAAGGGATGGTTTGCAAATGAGCCAAGCACCCCTATTTATAGCCTGAACAGCAACTCGGGCACGGCCCCATCTCCATTGGGCACGACTCCGTGTCCATACTCCTTCTCTTTCTTCATTAATTGCAGTTTGTCTGCATTAGTTGACCACGCCCCCGTGTTCGCTGAGCACGACCCCGTGTGCAGAAGCGTATCTGTACTATCAAGATTTCCCTAGATTCTGCGAATCTTAGAGTTGACCACGACCCCGTGTCCAGTGGTGGGCGATAGAAGCTTCTACAACTTTGTCTTTTCTGCTGACACTTGGGCAAGCCCCCGTGCTCATTGAGCACAGGGCGTGTTCAGCCTTCTGTTCTCTTGTTTTGCTTGGGAAGATGCTGTCGGGGAGGTCAAGCATGCCACGTTTATTCCTTTTCTTGTATTTATGTTAGATTTAGCTGCCTTTTTGCTTCTTTTGTTAATGTGAGCTCATTTAATCCTGAAAATACAAAAGGAAGACAAAAACACACTTTTTCTAACATTAGTACTAAAAAAGGGTTAGTTTTATGCCACAATTAATGTAATTTATATGTTGCATTTTGTGCACATCACTAGTCCTTCGAGTGACCTTATACGGTGTCCGTATTCTCAAATGAGCCACTTGTTGGACGAGAGGAGCCGTTTGCGTAATTCTGTGAAAGTTTGCGCGTCGAAGTGTTAAAAGTGTCAACATGTTAATTCTTACCTCTGAGTGACCTTTTAACAAACCGAGAGCTTCATAATGTTTGATCATATTCTCGGGAATGCCTAATATTGGCTATTCAAAGCCATTATGCCAATAAGTGAAGTTACGCGCAAGTTTGCGAGTTAAAGGGGTTAAAAGCATCAACATGTTTAATTATACCTTAGAATGACCTTTTAACGAACCCGAAGCATTAAGATATGCAATCATACACTCAGGAATGCTTAATATGGGCCAAGGAAGGCTTTCATGTCGTTAAACGATATTATGCACACCTTTGTGCATTAAAAGGACTAAAAACGTCAACTAGCGAAACTATACCATAAAGTGACCTTTTAACGAACCCGAGGCTTCGTAATGTTCGATAATACTCTCAAGAATAAGTGATAACAATTTCACGAGGTTTCGATATCGTTATGTGTTGTTTACGCAAATTCCCAAGAATAAGGGTTAAAAGCGTCAACTTGATGAAACTGGTGTTTTTGGTGACCGTTTAACGAAACCGGACCTAACGGGGTTTGGTGATACTCCCTAGGTCACCTACATATCAACTTGAAGGGCCAAATGTGCTAAATATGAAAGATGCATTACATATAAAGGTGCAGGGACTGAATGTGCCAAGTTTAAAACTTGTTTTGCTGAAACCTTAAGGGGTCACGCTGCGCGACAGCCCCCCTCCCTCTCGGTCGCGCGACGCGAGCACTTGATCTGAACAGATTCTCCTTGCAGCTGTCCTTCTTCTTCCTTGCAGCCCAATCAAACCACTCTAACACTCATAATTCGAAACCTGGTGCTTGTTAATGGTTTTAAACATCTGGTAATACATTTGGAATGATCTTAGAGAGCCCCTAAACACTTGGCATGATCCTAGGAAGCTCTCAAGCACTATAAATAGGTGTATGGTTTCATTGTTCAACTTACACCATTCCTTGAAATCCTTCTATACTTCTCATTTGGGAGCTCCTGAGCTTTTGGAGCATACCAATAAGTTCTCTTCAGCCCTTAGAACACTTGTAAGTGTTCCTTTCATGGCTAGTTATTTTTATTTGGCTCTTAAAACCGAAAAGTCAATCGTTTACGATAAATGCTTTGACTTTTAGTTAGACCGTAAACGATCAAGCCATTGTACGCAACGAACATGGCTACGTGATCGTAATTAGGTAGGTGTTGAACCCTCAAAAGGGCACCTCCTAATTATCACGTTTACTTAGTTAATTGTCGGGTCAAAGAAACTAGTCTAAAAGTCAAACTAGTCCTATTTTCATAAGATAATTAAAACTGATAATGTAGAAGTTATGAACCATGTTTTGTCACTTAAATAACTTGGTAAATATTATTAGAACATGTCTAAGAATGTTCAACCCGACAATTCTGAGTTTAGGGTCGGTTCGCAACCGAAAGTCGCAAAAGCTTGACTTTTGCTTTGACTTTCAGTTCTGACCCGATTAAGCTTAAATCCTTTATGTTTTAAGCTTCCATTAGGACCATATTATGTTGTAGGATAACCCTCCGTGGTTATATTACCTGGTCATTTATATATTGAATTATATGCTTGTTTCCGTTATTATGCTTATAAATGCCCGTTATGCCCTTATGTTATATAAATGAGATTTTTGAAAATGTGAGAGGACAAAAAGCTTTATTACTGTATATAATTATGTCAAATAAATTTGACATCAGTTTCAGGTCTCAAACTAAAGTTATGCAAGATATCGTAAAACGAAACTTTTTGTTAATTAAATTACATTTTTAGCATAAATCATGTTTAAACCCAAATTTTAGCACCAAACCCATTACCTACTGTTTTGATATTATTTTAGAGATTTTTCAAAATTTCTGGTCAGATTATAAACTAACCATATCATTGAGTTCTCGTATAATTCGATAAATGACGATAATACCCTTTTCATTCATAAAATGAGATTTACGCATGATTAACATGCCAAACCTTTTCCTACTGATGTTATATGCTAAATAAAATATTTTAAACCTTAAAGGCTTATCAAAATCTCAGATTTCCATAAACACCTCAAATATCGTCAATTATCGACTTTTTCGCAAAATAGGCGCATAGTATGGTTTAAAACCATATTTAACACCTAAGACTTGATACCTATTGATTTTATTAATGAATTTTAACATTTTAACATGTAACACCCCATGTTTCGAAAGTCAAAGTCATAGTCAAGAATGAAGTCAAAGGAAGAAAAGATTGCTAATTGCGATCTGTCACTCCATGCTCAATTCCTGTTTTGACTTCTTTGACTTGTAGTTTGTCTAATTAATTGTTGCGTTAGTTGTATTATGTGGAGTATTTATTAATAATCGAGGTTTACTCGCTATTTATCGATGTTTATCGCATGTTTTATCGCTTATCGCAATCGCGCTCGCAACTCGAAGTATGTGTTCTGGTTATTGTTTTACGTGTGTGTACCTCTTATGTGTTACTTGTGCATGGTTATTTATGTTTATGTTGTGGTGATTAATCGAAACACTATCGCAATCGAATCGCAAACGCTAAACGCAAGTTAATTAGGATGATTGTATGTTAGATATAGTAGTTGGGATTAAAAGTAATTTGAATAGAAAACCCCATCACATCGCAACGCTCTTCACGCGAAACGAAACTGCAAAAATCGTCGCACCGTGCACTCGGATCGAGTGGCCAGCCGACCGAGCTGCCACCCGATCGAGGTGCCGCTCGATCGAGCTGCCACCCGACCAGGTCTGCCAACTCGATCGACCGGCTCCTTTCTCCCCTTCCTTTTATGGAAACCCTATAAATACCCCTGTCAACATCACAAACTTACCTTTTCTACACTCCCTCGTCCAACCAACACTTTTGCTCACCTTTTCTTCGATTTCTCGCGATTCCGGTAAGATCTCATCCTAAATCTTGTACTTTCTTAATCTACACGCACTCCTACACCTTTCTGTCTTTTTAATCTTATCTTTTAACCATGAAATCACTAGATTTGAGGTGTTCTAGGATGATGTCATCATGGTGTTCTTATGAACTTCATGTTTTGACTTCAATCCACCAAGAACAACTTAGATCTAATCGATTTTCACACAAATAAACAAAGATCTTGCATAGATCTAAACATATTCATGGTGAAAAAGGATTGAAAGATGGTTTCTAACTTTCTTTCAACTCTTTTACACTCGATGCACTCAAAACTGATGGAATCGGATCTCGTTCTGACCTCTACTCGTTCTTAGTGTTGTGTTGGTTCAAAGATCTGGATTCTATCCACGAGACCACCGATTTCGGGTTAACCAAGTACAACCGTCTTGAACCGGTTAACTGGTTGAACTTGGGTGATTCCTATTCGATTCGGCTACTGGGGTCAAGATGGGGTTATGTTGATTAGCACGTTGTCACACCGTCTCGATAAAACTGCAAAACTACCAAAACAACCAAGGAAGAAGACGATCAGCCAGAACGGAGTGTCGCCCGATCGGACTGTCGTCCGATCGGATTGCCGCCCGACCGGGTTGCCACCCGATCGGCTTGCACCTTGGGTCCTACGCTCAACTTTTACTTTGTCTTCATGATTGAGGTCTGAGCATCGAACGAACTGCTGCCCGATCGGACTACCACTCGACTATGTGATGTTTGGAACTTCAACACTTAACCAATTTTCAAACATGTTCAATACAAACAGAGTGCCACCCGATCGGACTATAATCCGATCGAGTGACAAACTGCTGTGAACTTGTTCTCACTAAGTGTCCAACCTACCGGATTGTCGCTCGATCGAATGGTCATTCGATCGATCGACCTGAAGGATAGAGACACTTCTATGATTTCAAAATGCTACAACAAAAACCTCAAAAGTCAAGCCATCATACACAAACACATCCTTCCCAAACGAAGAAACAATCCACTCGAAAGGTCACCCGATCGGATGACCATCTGAGCGGATTGTCACCCGATCGACCGGCTACCCGATCGGACTGCCATCCAATCGGAGTACCGTCCGATCCTTGACACCTCTCACCCATTTACGTATCGCTTATCGTTATGTTATCGTTCTGATCAGGCTAATCTCACTCTAAGCGCTCCATTCAATCCATCATCACTGTGAGTATACTCGATCCCTTTTTGCTTTACGCACTTTTGGGTGTTACATACGTTACTTATTCTAAATCACATCGAACACACTACGCAACACTTTAACGCTAACCGTTACCGCATGTTATACGTGACTTAATGAATACTTGTTTGTTATGTTTACACATGGAATGATGTCTACCTGCCTTAGCAACGATAGTACTATTTGTTTAGACTCAGCACCTGTTCACTCAGGGGTTGTTAAGGACGAATTGTTACATGGCTCACAGTGGTGAGTGTGTATTACGAACTGCCTTGGGCAGTCAACCTGCAGTCATTGGTATCGATAGGTTCATGTCGATAACTACCATGCCTCATTTTACACTGTGTACGTGCTGGTTATGCGTAACGATTTCGAACTCTATTATATCTATTAAACTTGTATGCTCATCTTTACACTTTGTGTATTGACTTTTACTTTAACGTATGTGACAGGTGCTTAGGATGCTTATATACTTTGCTTGTTGTGAAATCAAGGCTAGGAAAGGTCTAGAAACAAATAAACAATTGTCTGTATTTTGAAATCTGAGTTGTCAGAATAGAACAATTTGACTAGACCTTGTCTGTAATAATTATGTTATCTTTTATGACATGGTATGGGACATGTTGCTTTAAATAACTGGTAATTATAGTTGTTATGGAAACTTCTAGACAATCTGTTTCACTCAGTGCCGCGCCCCGATGATTCCGCCATCGGTTGGGGTGTGACAGATTGGTATCAGAGCCATAACTATAGGGAATTAGGCCAGACTCGACCTAGTCCGGGTCGATGTCTTAGAAACGACCTAGTCTATAGTTTAAGTACCAACAGACCGACTTGTACAAATCCCTAGGGGTTTGGTACGAGCTTACTTGCTATATCTCGCTATTCTCGCCCGCTCTACACTATCACTGCACATTATTATTCGAAAATAAACAAGTGATTTGGTTGAGATTAGGTGGGAAAACCGCAAACTCTCGATTAAATCACTTATTTGATCTGTATTTATCTATAAAACAAGAGAATTTGCGTTGAATCAGGAGTGAAATCCGTACTTTAACGTGGATTTTCGTCCCTATTTTCTCACCAAAACAGGAACAAAGTTATAAAGTTAGGTGTAAAACCCGAACCTTGACAACCTATTCTGCCATATTTCGTTTTACAAAACCCTCACCAAGGTCTCGACGGACTCCAACGACTTGAAGTCGCACCGTAACTGGAAGGATGCGTGCCATTCGCCCAAATTCGAGGCGAGTGCACAGTCCCGAAGGCCAAAGTGTGTACCAAAAGTTCTTGTGAATAGTCGAATCACCTTGGGTAGTCAATGTCTATCAGCCGCAGACAATCTAATTCTCGATTTTTATGCATTTCGATTCTGAACTCGCTGCTGCCGACTCTGATATTTATCGATTTACATGGATTTTATGTGTTTATATGATGTTATCCGTTATGAATTTCGATTTCTATTGATCAACACACACGACTCGCACTGCACCTCAATCTCAAAACGCCAACAAATCGCTATTTGTGGATAATCGCATGCTATATTACACGCTCATACTATACTAACCGATATGTTACTCGAAATCGCTAATCTCGAACGCTCGCGGACTTTGAATGATAGGTTTCTATATTCTGACTGCCTCTATGTGCTATATGTGCCCTACGTGTCCTATGTGCATACGTGTTATGTGCTTATGTGCTTCTTTGCTTATGTGAAATATGCCTATGTGTTTACATGATTATACGTGTTCCTGAGCTTTAGTAATTAGGCGTGTGAGGTGAGATTCGATTATATTGTGTTGAGTCCTATGGCGATGTCTGTTGCAGACAATGTCATCATCTGGATCTCGCGCTACTCAAGCTGCTCGCCGAAAGCAGGCAGATAAACGCCTCGCCGCTATGTTTGCCAAGCAAATGGCGAAGGACGTACCTCAAGTTGTCAGTGAACTGTACGAAAACATGAGCAAATCGTCTGAAGAGTCAAGGACAGACTCGCCAAAGTTTGGGTTTAGCTTCAAGCAGTTTAAGGCATGCGGACCGAAAGAATTCACTGGCGAAGAAGGCCCTACGGCTTTGTTTCAATGGTTCGATTCGATCGAGGTCACCCTACGTCAGAGTGGATGTCCTGACAATCTCCGCACTCTGAATGCTACCTGTGTCTTTCAGTCCCGCGCATTAGACTGGTGGACGGCCGAGAAGAACAAATGCAAAAATGATGCAGCTTATGGTCTGTCGTGGGATGAGTTTAAGAACGTCATGCTCGAAGAGTTCTGCCCTCCCCATGAGCGCCAAAAGTTGGAGGACGAATTCTGACATATTAAGCAGAAAAATGGTGAAAACGCCGCTCTCACTGCTCGCTTCAAGCAGCTCAGTATTATCTGTCCTGATCAAGTAAAGACTACTGACATGACGATCAAGAAGTACATTCGAGCTCTGCCGGACTATGTCGCAGATTTTGTGCATGCTTCAAAGCCAGCAACAATCAAGGAAACCTACCTGCTTGCCGCTGAAATCAATGACAAGCGTGTCAAAGCTGGTTTTTGGGATAAAGCTTCGAAGAACTTGCGCCAAGCTACCACCGCCGCATCTGCTGAAACCGCCACCGCTGCCCCGCAATTGTCAAAGTCCTCTCATCGCAAGAGGAAGAACAACAACAGCAACTCCAGCAAAAAGAACTGTGCTGTCACTACCGCTGCTCTTCTCCAAGCGGTACCAGCTCAGCAACCGCAACACCAGCAACACCGCCAAGCCGCACCAGTTACCTATGAGCCGCCTGCAAAGCGCGCGTATACCGGTCCTCACCCTGCCTGCCCGACATGCACTTACCATCACCCGGTGGGTATTGCTTGCAGATTTTGCGTACACTGCAATATGTATGACCATTTCACCGCCAATTGTCGAACCGGCCCCCGCAACACCACAGCTCCTGTTGCTGCTCAACAAGCTCTACTCACTGCTCCTCAAGGCCAACAAGCGGCTCAGGCACCCGCGATCAACGCCAGAGTCTGCTTTGCGTGTGGTGATCCTAACCACTTCGCAAACGTAAGCCCGAACAGGGTGGTGAAACAAGAGCCCCAGCAGCAGCAGCCTCAACAACAGCAGCAACAACAGCCTCAACAGCAACAGCAACAAGCCTCCCGCGCTAGAACTTTCAACATCAATGTGCGCCAAACCCAGGCTGACAACAAGGTGGTCAATGGTACGTTTGGTATTTATGCTTCGTGTTTGTTTGATACTGGAGCCGATAACTGTTTCATATCGTTTGAGTTCGAAAAGCTCCTTAATCGTAAGCGCTCCCATCTCCCCTCAACGTTCGATGTTGAAATCTCTCGGCGAACTACGGTAGACTGGCTTGTATTGCCTTTCCGACTTCCTCAGAAATTTTAGCTTCCATCTCTTCAGTTAATTGAGATGCTAATTCGCCCCCGGTTACACCGGACATTTCTTTCATTTGTTCGGTGACTTTCGGCACCGTATCATCATTGTTGCCTTCATTAGTCATCTTGAATCTGGATGTTTGAATTAATTGTTAAACATTTCATTTTGTATCATTTGCATCTTTCGCTTTGGTTTAACCAAGTTCACAACTTTCTTAAACCATTCATGTTTGGTGCACTTTCCGGGTTTGAGTGTATTACACACTTTTCCTATGCACATCTAATCGTATTCATTTTCTATATTTACTAAGTCTACTCACAACAATTAGCTCTTACCGGATGCTTGATCAAGCTTGAACCGAACACACTTTATTGACAACCCTTAGCTCTGATTACCAACTTGTAAGACCCAACTTAGAATCACAGGATTAAAGATAGATAACATGCATTTAGTACAAAAATTCCGAGTTTACAAAATGTTCTAGTTTTAAGACCATATATGATTATACTATTCAAGTTATAACCCTACTAATTAAACATTCAAAATATGACTTCAAGTGTTTACATCTATATATATAATAAAGCAAACCATTGGGGGACACATGTCACCCAATGGTGCAAGCCAACTCAGCAAGCCATGTCAGCATCTATGTGGCACACCTCATAGTTGAGGATTGAACCAAGTCTTCTCATTTACGCTTAAACCTTCTCTGATCTCAAAACCCTAAATCGGACTCTCTCTCTTTTTCCTCTCTGAACGAAGACGTCGAACACAGGAACTATAATCGATCCAATAATTTTGTTCTAGACTCATCGGATTTGAAGTCAGATCGTATACGGTACTATTTAATTATAGTATTTCATGATCGATTATATGTTTTCATATGGCTAATTTTGCCGGAAATCACATCGGCCGCATCAAATCGGTGATTTTGTGAAGAGGTATAACCAATCTATTTAGTTAACTTTCTTCATCGACGTTATTCATGCTTCATTCCGATAACCCCATCAGTTACATAAGATTTCGTTTTTTTTTATTCGATAATCTCTAAATCTATCTCACAAATTATAATCAGGGGTATATCGGTTTAATAATGTTGATTATCTTGATCCACATTTGAACTGAATGAAACGTGAATATTGTTTGTAATTCTGGTTTAATTTGGGGTTTACAAAATGCAATCTGATATGGGCAAGTTCAAGTTTTTTTGTGGGATATAATGGGAGACAAATGAAGCGCGTCTAAAAGAGTATTTCAGTATCTATGGCCAGTTTTTGGATGTTGTGAACATGAAGGATCACATCACTGGCTGGTCTCGTGTTAAACGCGGTTTTAAAAAATAAAATGTGCATTACAAGTTATTAGATCAGGTTTAACTTTTGATCTGGTTCCGAATATGCAGATTTTAAGATTTGGGAGGATATAAAAGGTTATTGAAGGCTTTAATCGGAAAATTCTGTTTGGCTGTGGTTGGTTTATATGGACGGTTGTTACACGGAGGCTGTGATGAATTATCAAAATAAAGCCAATCTGTCGCCACGGCGTGGCATATATGGAGGATGGCAGGTGCAAGCACCTACAACCCCTATTGCAGCCTTGGTGGCTTCTGACTTGGTCCTTTCATTTTCTCTTAACCTGATTAATCTGTTGACTGTTGCCTTTGCTATTTTAGTTGGCGATGATGTTGTAGGTCAGATCATTGTTTGACGTTGGATCATAGAGGATGGCAGGTGCATTTTTATATGCTTGCAACCTATGGTGCAGCCATGATACTTTAGACCTTTGTCTGAGCCTTACCGTGCTGGTATTCATCGACGATATTCAATCTTGATTCCGATAAACACATTAGTTATATACTATTTCGTTTTTTTATTTGATTTTCAGTTTCAATGTATTTGCTAGATTGTTCGTTTCTTAGAGATGTGTATGTCGTTGATGTTGAACAAAATAAAGCCAATACGTCGCCATGGCATGGCAGATATGGAGGATGGCAGGTTAGCACCTACAACCCCTATTGCAGCTTTGTGGCTTCTGGCTTGGTCCTTTCTTTTTCTCTTAAACTGATTAAACCGTTGACTGTTGCCTTCGCTATTTTAGTTGGCGATGATGTTCTAGGTCTGATCATTGTTTGACGTGGCATCATAGAGGATGGCAGGTGCATTTTTATATGCTTGCAACCTATGGTGCAGCTATGATAGCTTGAGACCTTTGTTTGAGCCTTACCGTGCTGGTATTCATAGACGGTATTTATGCTTGATTCCGATAAACCCATCAGTTATATACTATTTCTTTTTTTTATTTGATTTTCAGTTTCAATGGTTTTGTTAGATTGTTCGTTTCTTAGAGTTGTGTATGTGTTCGATGTTGAACAAATTTTTTTTTGTGTGTTTTGGTTTTAAATTCTTTGTCCATTTATTGTGAGTTGTTGATGTTACTGATTTTCATAGCCGATTAGGGTTTTAACTCAATTGTACAGTTTCTTTTTCATGGTCTCTAATTGTCCATTTTGATGTTTGGTTTATTTTTTTTTTCTGTTATTTAGGGTATTAAAATATTTGTTCATGTATTGTTATTTATTGATGTTACTGTTGTTTGTAGCCTATTAGGTGTTTAATTCCTTTGTACTTTTTCTTTCATATGGTCTGTAATAGTCAATGGTTTTGCTGATGGAGTGTATGTAATGTTGTCGAGCTATCAGTGATGTTGTCTAAGTTATTGTTCTTTGTTGATCAGAGGTTTTTGTTGATTTTTCTTTCAAACAAAATAAACTTTTTGATTTTTATTGATTTCTGTAGATCCGATCATATTTATCGAAGTTACTAATTTTTGTTGATTTTTTTTTCATGTGAATCCCTAACTCCGTCATAACGAGCTGAATCCCACCATTCGTCAAGCAACAGAGGTTAGTTAAATCTTATACTTTTAATCCCACCATATTATTTTTTTAAAGTTTATTATATATAATTTTATATTTATGCTTTCTGTTCAGATTTTTTAATTAATAATATATTCTGATTGTTTTTTGTGTTATGGTTTTTTTAATTAATAATTTATTTAATTTATTTTAATTGATATTGATTTTTATTGCAGTTTACTTAATTTATGAAATTTAATTTCTTTTTTAAAACTGTTTTTTTCTATGAACAGAGTAATGTTTTTATGCTTAATTTATGAATTTGATAATATAAATATGTTTCTTTAATTAGACATTTTTTCTATAATTAGGTTGCCGTTATATTATTTAAAAAATATAGTTACTTCCTTTGTAGGTATGGTTCCAAATAACTCTTGATCTTCACTCCAATCTTCTTCCAAGAATACCATCGGTTTCCATATAACAATGATGTTCTTTAGTGGATCTACATATATAGATGCTTTTACATTCTTTACCGTCTTCATCTACATTTGGAACTTATTGATTCGATTTCTGAATTTCACATATCCCTCTACAAATCTGTAAGTTGTTTTTCTTAAATTCCTTCTTTAATAATGGTATCCCTCTACACGATTTTTTATTATGATGTATCATAATGGTTATATCATCGGTTGCCTCCATTTAATATAGATTTTTTAATAAAAGATACTTTTGATGAGGTTTGTTATATATAGATTGTTATTATAACATGTCGTTCACATTGTTTTTTATGTTGTTATTTATAATTTTTTAAATCATTCATCTGATGTGGTTTGTTTATGTAACCTGTTTTTTTAGGTATTTCATATGGCAGAAAGTTCATCAAGGTATTTTTTGTTCATTTTGTTAGTTTATGTAACATTTCATATGTAGTATCTGTGTTTTTTTTCATGTTTTTTTGTTTTTTTTTTATCACACTAACATTAACATGTTACACTTTATTAACATCGAAATTTTTTTAGTCAGTTTCAGAGGACCCTGGTTCTGTAGGCTAATGAATGTAGCAGATGAAGTTATTCTGGTAAATGATAAATGATTACATAAGTTATTTTTGTTATTTTATTTTTCTTATTATTAAATACAGTTTATTATTATTGAATAGTTTATATATTTTCATTGTAATTATAATTAACTTTGCAATTTTTTGTTTTATTAGTCCATTCCAGATGATGCTGCGGTCAAATTATGGGGTGTAGATAAAGGCCCTACAAATGTTATTATACACATTGAAGATGGTCGATTATTTAATTTATCTTTAAGCGCTGCTAAAGGAAAGTTATTCTTTTTTCATGGTTGGTCCAATGTTGTAGAACATTTGCGACTAATCAAAGGCTGTTTGGTAGTATTTAATCCTCTAGATTGTACTACGTTTAAATTAACATATTTCGTTGATGGGGTTAGTCGTGGCTCTTTCTGGACGTATCTGCTCCTCCATCATCTAATTTTTATGTAAGATAAATTCTATTTTTTATTTTTCTTAATGTGTTGATGTATTAATTTACTTATATTAAAACTAATTTGTTTTTTTCTTTTTTTTTATTATTCTCACAGGTCATTCCTGAATGTATCCTGCCAAAATATTATGATTATTCATCAAATGACGTAATCTCTACTGTACTTTTAGATAACAAAACGTTTAACGTTGTCATTGAAACGTCTGACGGTAAAGTCGGTTTTACTGTTGGTATTGACGTAATTGTCAATCAGTTACAGTTGAAGGCTGGTTGTTTTTTGTTATTTACAAAACCTTTTGGTAATTTTTTCCATTTAAAAATTTTTGGAAAAAATGGTGTTGAAATGAATTTTCCTGATGTAGATGTCGATGAGGTAAGTTACATTTTGGTACTTAAATATATATTTTATATATGTTAATTTAATACATGTTATATATTTAATTTGCAGGCTGACGTTGCACCTATCGATGCTGAAAATGAAGTTGATGAACAAATACCTGGTGGTGTTCGTCGTTTTGTTCGTACTGCTTGTGAACGTTATTTTGTAAGTTTTAATATCATTTTACAAACCACTAAAAAACAAGTGTTACTATTTTTTGTTACTTAATAAACATTCTTCTTTTAGTTTCATATTTATTATTAATTTTATTTTTACAACAATACAGAGGATTCCTGATCCTGTATCACGGATGGCTAGACTTGATGAAGGTTTGAAAGATATCACCGTTAGGCTTATGCATCTAGATCCCCCACAACAATTTACTAACGGTACCAGACGTGAAAGAAAAACCGACGGAGGTTTTCGATACGCGTTAACCAGGTGGAAGAAGTTTATGAAAACAGCTTGAATTAACGTCCGTGACAGGGTTCATTATTCTTTTGATGAAAATGAGCAGGTGTTGAGTGTTGAACTGGTTGTACCTTACGTTAGGTGTAGTCATTAGTTATATGACATTTAGGTCATGTTTTTTGCCTTTCATATGGTAGATATCAACATTTTATATGGTTTTGTTGGTTTATGACATTCGTTATGGTTTTCAATTTCAATTTATTACATTTTTTGCATCTCTTAATTGTGCTTTTAACCGCTCATTTGTTATTAGTTGAAAGTTTAATCTATATGTTAAGTAGTCATTTATTAAATTATATAAATCCTTAATTGATATATCTCTTTTACTATAGTGTTGTTATTATTATAAGATAGTATCGGATGCGATGGAAGTTGTTTTTAAGGTATCTTATTGATAATTTCTATATTGTGTATTGGCTTTGTTAGATATTTAGGTTAGAGCACTTTATGTTGTGGTAAATTGGATTAGAGGAGGTAGTTTTTTTGTTTTGCATATTTCTAAAATTATCATTTTTTGTTTTGTTTTTATAAATGTTCATGATGCTTGAAGGGAATAATATTAGTCCGTAGTTAATCAACTTCAGTGAATGTTGCAGCCGATACTCCCTGCAGAAGGAAGAATGCCACCTAGGATAGGTAATGTTGGCACATGACATGTATAGCAAACAAACTTATTGAACATGGGGCTATTATCACTTATATAGTGTCATATTTGCAGGTATTTCTATTTCTTTGTTTTTTTTTTTTGACATTTTCACTTATCATTCATGTTTTTGAAATAAATCATAGCATTTGGTTAAATCTCAAAATGATTCCTTTTTATCATGGTGACAGTGAATGGGTAGAGTGGCATACCTGTCTACTTGCAAGTACAGATTATGCTTCAAGCTGTCTTGATCTCTTTGGAGGCAGATAAGTGGCTTTGGGAGGTATGAACAACAGAATTGATATATTTAGGGAAAATGTGGTTGAAAGATGATAACCCAACAGTTAAGGATCTCATTCTACAACTTCGATAAATTAGGGTTTTTTTTCAAATAATGCTTACTAGATGTTTGAAGACCGACAAATGTCCAAAGAAGCAACACTGTGGACATTTGTCCAAAGCACGACAAATGTTCACAGTGCCACTTATTTGGACATTTGTCGGTCTTCAAACATTTCGGAAGCATTATTTGAAAACACGCCTGCATTTATCGGAGCTGTAAAATGAGATCCTTCACTGTTGGGTTATCATCTTTCAATCCCATTTTCCCTAAATTTATCGATTTTGTTTTTCGTGCAGGGATGTAATGAAATGATTCCTTTCAATTGAATAGACGGTCACTTGCATCCTCTCGAAGGGTTATGGAGTGCTTTATTGAAATCTTTTGTGTTTTATATTAAAATGCTGAAGTTGTTGTTGAAATATTATAAGTAAATAATACGGTTTTGGATGAAGCCGCGCATCGCGTGGACATTAACCTAGTATTACTTAAAAACAAAATAGATCAAGTGCGGAAGCTTTAACTGCTGCGTTCGGTTCTTGACATTTGCTTGATCACCATCCGGACTTCATCCGACCTCACCTACGGTCAAAACCATGAAAATTATTAGTTTTGACATCTTAAATAAAGTCTAGTTAGGTTCCATGCTTAAAATAATGCAAAAACAACAATTTCCATGCGTTTGGGACCGTCGCGCTACGCGACGAAGACCACCACCGATGGTCGCGTGACGCCACCACCCGTCGCGCTACGCGACAGGTTTTATGTTTGGCCATGGCGTAGCACCACGGTCTGATTTTGACAGATTGTTTGTTTGTTGGAGCTGCAATTCAGCCCAGCACCCTTTTTCTCAATTCCAAACTTTAAATCGACATAACTTTTGACTCGGGCATCCGTTTTAGCCGATTCTTTTTCCTACGCGATCGTAATTTAATTACGGACGCGTTTGTCAACATGTTTTGCATAAAAATATCATTTAAAAAACAGTTGTCCTATAATTTGTCTCTTGTTTATTCGACCCATTTGTTTACAAGTTCCACAACTTGTATTATTGACATCTCTTGTTTTAGGCCACTTCACCCGTTTTCGTGTTTACCAATTATGGCTTTTCGCTCCCCTCCCAAGGGTGCTTATTTAATAACTATCATGCTTAATTCCAAGGATTTAACCATGCTTCTCGAAATCATTTGACAAGCAAATATTCTGAACTTTGATCCTTCTACAAAGGTTCATGTTTTTACAACTCAACTTGTTTTGACCCGTTACTTGTCTAAGTCACTTTGTCACTCCCGTGACTTAACGGTTTTCCTTGTTTACCAAATTTCAATATACCAAAGTAAGACCAACAATTAATCATGATGTAGCGAAATTATAAGTCGTGTACTTACATAATTCATTAATGTTGGTTTCTTAACATAATTACCCATTCCCGGGCTTGTCAACCTTAGTGTATCACTTCCATTCCAAGGTTTAAACTTTATAACCCAAACTTAACGAATGATTTTTAAATTGCTTCAAGCACTAACAATTCGACCATTATTTAACCCGTTGGGTTTTTGTCGAGTGAGTTACATCGCTTCATTGACATTCCAACACGGCTATTTTAAACAATGACATTAACAACATACTTATTTAACTAGTTTGACCCGTTTGGTTGTCGAGTGAGTTACACCACTTCATGCCATCATTTTCGCCATATCAATATTAAACATATTCTACGACTAAGTTTATCTATATAAATGTAACGAGACAACAAGTCACGTACCTTTAAAGCACTCCCTTCAAACGTGTATCACCTCCGTCTTGTCCGCTTGACGATCCGGATTCTTTACCTAAAGAGTTCCATTCACAACCAATTTAGAACTCTTTCATAATTAATAACGCACAATTCATTATGATATTCGAATCTGCGTTTTTGTCCGTTCTTTAACATTTTAATCCTCATTTAGGCGTTTTAACAAACACCTAGTGGTTCAGAATTTACATAATCCATACTAAGTTCATGTCTTGTTATTTCCATTGCTATCAACTTCAATTAAGCACATCAACACTTGATTTTAATGGTGATTAAACCTTACAAACCCATCCTAGTGTTCATACAAAATCCATACATAATCCATCCTAATGTTCATCTAATTTCTACAAACCCATTGATCACCTACAATGGTGATTATAAACCCTACAAGTATGATGCAAGGTTTTTACAAGAAATCATCTAGGGTTTATCCCTAGACATCATATCACCTCTAATTTCAACTAAACAACAATCATGCAAGTTCAAGTTCAAAACTCATGAGTTCATCTAAAATTTGAAGAAGAACCAAATATCAAAATTTCCCATACCTTACGATCCCTTCGTCGAGGTGATCGCTAATATGTATTCAATTTTTTATTCAGACTTGATTTAGGCTTCCAATTTGTGAGATTTGGTGAAAATTAGGGTTTGAAAAGAAACCCCTGATCGCCCCTGGGTTCTTGTTCGACAAGACACACACATGTGTGTGTGTTTGGTGTGTTATTTGTTACTTTAAACACTAGAGTTTCAATTTTTTTACAAGTTTGGTCCCCTCACTTTTCTTTTGCTATAGTTTAGGTGTTTAACCTTATTTTAAGTCACTTCAAGACTCATAACTAACTGGGTTACAAATTCCTAGTTAGTTGGTTCTTGTTGATTAATACTTTATATTGGAAATATAAGGTTTTAAAATTTCGGGGTGTTACAAATACAGAGCTTTCTTGGCTAACATTGTAGTAGCGGAGAAGGAAAAGAAAGGAAAGACAGAAGTGAAAGACGTCCCTGTGGTTCGTGAATTTCCTAATGTGTTTCCTGATGATCTTCCTGGTCTTTCGCGAAGTCGTGATATCGATTTTCGTATCGACCTCATTCCTGGAGCCAACCCTGTTGCAAAAGCACCTTATCGTCTCGCTCCATCCGAAATGCGTAAACTCTCAAGCCAGCTCTAGGAATTACTTGATAAAGCCTTCATTTGCCCGAGCACCTCTCCTTGGGGCACGCCAGTTCTTTTCGTCAAAAAGAAGGATGGTCCTTCAGGATGTGCATCTACTACAGGGAACTGAATAAGCTTACCATCAAAAATCGCTATCCCCTGCCCTGAATCGATGACTTATTTGATCAGCTACAAGGTGCCTCATGTTTCTCGAAGATCGATCTACGCTCAGGCTATCACCAACTTCGCATTCAAGAGGAGGATATACCCAAAACCGCTTTTCGTACCCGTTACGGCCACTATGAGTTCGTGGTTATGCCTTTTGGTTTAACCAACGCACCCGCGGTTTTCATGGATCTGATGAATCGCGTGTGTAAACCATTTCTCGACCGCTTCGTCATTGTGTTCTTCGATGATATCCTGATCTATTCCAAGTCGAAAGCCGAACACGTGCAGCATCTACGTTTGGTTCTCGAGCTACTCCAGGGAAATCGACTCTATGCCAAGTTCTCCAAGTGTGAATTCTGGCTGGAGGAGGTTCAATTCCTCGGTCACATTGTCAATAGTCAAGGTATTTATGTCGATCCCGCGAAGATTGAAGCAGTTAAGAGTTGGGTTACACCTAAGAACCCGTCTGAAGTCCATTCTTTTCTCAGACTAGCGGGCTATTATCGTCGATTTATCGAAGGATTCTCTAAGATCGCCGTGCCGCTTACCTCTCTCACGCATAAAGACAGATCCTTTGTTTGGGGAACTGAACAAGAAACTGCCTTCCAAACCCTCAAGCACATGCTTTGCAATGCTTCCATTCTCGCTCTGCCCGACGAAAACGATGACTTCATTATCTATTGCGATGCCTCGAACCTTGGTCTTGGTTGTGTTCTCATGCAACGGGACAAGCTTATCGCTTACGCGTCTCGTAAGCTCAAGATCCACCAGAAGAACTATACAACCCATGACCTCGAGCTAGGTGCAGTTGTTTTTGCATTGAAGATTTGGCGACACTACCTTTACGGTACAAAGTGTACGGTCTTCACCGACCATAGGAGTCTACAACACATCTTCAGCCAGAAAGAACTTAATATGCGTCAACGCCGATGGGTAGAACTTCTCAATGATTACGACTGTGAGATTCGTTATCATCCTGGCAAAGCAAATGTCGTTGCCGACGCTCTCAGCAGACGAAGTTATTTGCATAGTACCCACAATGTTCCAGCCCAGCATCATCTCGAGTCTCTCATTCATGAAGCCCAGCATGCATGTTTTACCGAGCGTACTTTGAAGAAAGAAAGAATTCATCACGATGGAGCCCAGTTAGTGAATAAATCGAATGGGATATTCCATTATCTGGACCGAATTTGGATTCCCAAGCGGAACGATTTACGACAGATTCTGATGGACGAAGCCCACAAATCCCGGTATTCTATTCATCCCGGTCCCGATAAAATGTACCAGTACCTTCGCTACAGGTACTGGTGGCCGGGCATGAAGAGAGATATCGCCCTCTACGTTGGAAGGTGCCTGACTTGCTCGAAAGTTAAGGCCGAGCATCAAAGACCCTCTGGCTTACTTGAACAACCCGTGATCCCGATGTGGAAATGGGAAAGCATAGCCATGGACTTCATAACCAAACTCCAAGGTACAACCGCTGGTCACAATAGCATCTGGGTTATCGTCGATCGTTTGACCAAATTAGCTCACTTTCTGCCAATACAAGAAGACTACAAGGTAGAAAGATTAGCCCGAATCTACATAAACGAAGTTATCTGTCGACACGGTATGCCTCGCGACATCATCTCTGACCGTGATGGACGATTTACCTCGCCTTTGTGGGAAACGTTTCAAGCTGCACTCGGTACTGAGCTTAATCTGAGTACCGCATTCCATCCACAAACCGATGGTCAGCCTGAAAGAACGATCCGTACTTTGGAAGACATGCTTCGCTCTTGTGTCATAGACTTCGGTGGTATCGATAGGTTCATGTCGATAACTAACATGCCTCATTTTACACTGTGTACGTGCTGGTTATGCGTAACGATTTCGAACTCTATTATATCTATTAAACTTGTATGCTCACCTTTACACTTTGTGTATTGACTTTTACTTTAACGTATGTGACAGGTGCTTAGGATGCTTATATACTTTGCTTGCTGTGAAATCGAGGCTAGGAAAGGTCTAGAAACAAATAAACAATTATCTGTATTTTGAAATCTGAGTTGTCGGAACATAACAATTTGACTAGATCTTGTCTGTAATAATTATGTTATCTTTTATGACATGGTATGGGACATGTTGCTTTAAATAACTGGTAATTATAGTTGTTATGGAAACTTCTGGACAATCTGTTTCGTCAGTGTCGCGCCCCGATGATTCTGCCATCGGTTGGGGTGTGACATAACAGTAAGTATAAGTCTTGAACTCAGACTTCATATTTTGTCTTTAAAACATATGTGAAATGACCAAAATGCCCCTACGGTGCATAGTTTGGCCATAAATGGTAACCCTTACATATGTATGATATCTTACTGATGTAACTTGATAAAATGAATATTTTTACTGAATGTTTTAGACCAGAACCTCAGTTTACTATTAAATCTCTTTTATAAATATTAAATGACCAAAATGCCCTTACAGGACTTAATTTGGTTTTAATTCCTTTTGGGCATATATGTTAACATCCTACTGATGTATTAACATATTTTAAGCATAATAACATAAGGGACTTGTATATGGTTCATTTGGTTGCCCGTTATGCATTTACGCGTTCGGATCGGTTTATGTAACTAGTTTACGTAAGTTTGCCGAAACGGGTTTAACCTTATCATTTTTGCTTCAAAATCCAGAATGTACTTAGTTTACCCATATTATACAAGTCATCATACTTTTTGGGTCTAAATAACATTCTATACCGGTCATCGCTTAATCTAGCGTATCGTACCGCTTTAGATACTTTAAGCTAACCGGTCTAAGTCTACGACCTAAATAACACCGTTAGCATTCTGAATTGGTTATATATTACCATCACTCCAGACTAGAGCCACCCGGTAAAAGCTACCTGCATTTAGATAGATTGGATACGACTGAGTTATTTTGCTGTGAATCAAGTATTAGCTCAGGTAAATACTTTTAACTTATTTTCCGTTATACGGGCTTGGGATACGATATTATAATAATACCGCTTGGTCGGGTATGAAATCATTTAATTGGATTGTGATTAATAAATTTGCATAACCCGTTTTAATATGTTTTGTATGATAACATAAACATTGGGGGTTAATACGACCGTGTCCTGGATATCCTTGGCTCATTTCATTTGTAAATGACCACAACCTATGCACGGGGTGTAGGCATACACCTGACAGATGCAAATGCTAAATAACCCACATGTTGGGGATAACTCCTTTGTGGGTTTTATAGTGGTGAGTCGGTTAATCATTACCGGCTTCCAAACCGGCCCCATATGTATAACAAACATGTAAAACTGTATACAAGATTTTAATAAAGATTGTCCCAATTTATAAATGGTTTTGTGCCTTGTGCGCCTAAATAAATTTTCATAAACTCTTTTCAAAAGAGTAAGTTAATTGTATTTACCAGTGAAAACTGACGTATTTTCAAAAGACTAAGTGGCAGGTACCACTCGTAATAGGCTGGAAGTTGCTCGGTGTCGAAATAGAGGATCTTGCAAATCCTTAAAGATGCCTTAAAGTCTGCTAAACTTCATTTTATACATTCTGTAAAGATCCACCCGTGGATTTGATATTACAGGCTCGTCTATAATAAATACTTTGATATTTTAAGACATTTGGGTTTGTAATAATATCTTATAATCCAAGACTTCCGCTGTGCTAATATTGTGTATATTTACTATGATGATATCAACTACGTCACGATACTCCCCACCGGGCCCACGGGTAATATGTGGAAATATCGGGGTGTGATAAGAAGAAGGAAGAAAATTTGATAAAACTGACTAAAATACCCTTCCTCTTTATTTTAGATTTTGCCACATGTCATAGTCCTATTGCTTCCTATCATTCCTAGCGAAAATAAACTTCCTATTTGATCATCTCCCAAATTTAGTATTCAGCCGCTTAAAAAAGAAAGAATTTATATGTTGTCATTCGATTTCCTCTGTCCACAATGCACATGTGTAGCTACTATTTTTTTTTAAATATCGAATGCCTTTAAATATCTTTTTGCTAAACCATGGCTACTAATTTTTTTTAAATATCGAATGCCTTCAATTTTTTTTTGCTAAACCGTGGCTCCCGAACCCAATGTATGCCACCACAACTCCATCGACTATTCCATCGCAGTGCTATACCATCTCCATTCTAACCTAACCGAAAGAAACTGCTTGGAACTTCCTGTTAAAGCTTTTGAGATTGTTGGTACTTGGTTTTATTACCGAAAGAAACTGCTTGGAACTTCCTGTTAAAGCTTTTGAGATTGTTGGTACTTGGTTTTATTAGGTTTCAGATTGTTTAGTTATAGTTTATAATGTTCTAGAAAGTTCAGGGGTCAAAAGTGCAATATGTAAAACATAGTCAGACACGGCGTATTTAAGTATCTGGCGTATTTATTATATATGCCAGACAGTCCGACATGTATATATATGTGCTTAATGGAAAACCCTAGTCCAAGGTTCTTGGACTCTTGTGTTGTGATTCTGTTTCTTGTGGTAAATCAAAATATCCAGGTGCTTTTAGTGATTATATCAGTTGCGATTAGATAAACAACACTTGTTGTTTGATCCATACAAGAATCTTCATCTTCATCTTTTGATTTTTTTCTTAAATTTTACTCATTCAAACACCTAATTAATAGGTGTTTGGGTGTTAACAATCCGAAGAAGCACGGAATCACCGTCGGGATGATTGGACCGCTTTCTCTGAGAGGATGGAGAATCACACCTTGCTCTTCCTCTTGAACCTAGATCTGCAATGGGGAAGAGAGAAACATGGGGATGTAGAGATGGCCGGTAAGAGAAGAATCTCTTATTTCTAGCAACAAAAGTGTGGCAGCTCCATGTCTTGTGCCCTAATAATAAGGTGAACACCTCTTTATATAGGAGACATGGGCCTCCCCTAACCTCAATGGGCCAGGCCCAATTAGGGGTTATCTCTACAAGCCCACAACCTAGTGTAGTGTAAACTACAACGCGCTAGGCTTCGCGAGTTAGTACGCAATAATAATAATAAATATTATAATAAATGGCGATAAGTAACGGATATATCCGATCGTTCGGGCTAATACCATACCCCATCATGTCCCCAGTCTAGTGCCGCTCCCGCGTAAGCATGGGAGGAGTACTAGACTTGTTAGGAATGCTCGGAAGTAAAGATTGAGTTTTAGGCTTACCTGTCGCCCGGGTGCAGAAAAGTTGCTGGCCACGCTTGTTGCGTCTGTCTTTAGCTGTGAGTAGAGATAATGGAGCAGTGAATATCCCACGATTGTTCATCATGGAAATTGGTTGGGCAAACCTGGCACGCGCTGATTAGTTGCAGTAAGTTGTCATTTGTACTGGCGCATTACCATGAGCTTGTCAAGGTTGCGCATACGTGTTAGGTCTCGTGCATGAGTTTTGGAACAGGCTGAGTTTTGGCGGTTGAGTGTGGTTAGGGCCCAACGCGCGTATAACTTAGGCAGCATTTGGGACCATACCCTTTTAGGTCCCCCAGTCCAGTGTTGCTCCCATGCGCGGATGGCAAGTGGGTGGATACTTAGCTAGTTATGGATAAATTTATTCAAGGGTTGGTAAAGTATATGGGCTACCTATGGGAATGAATGGACCTGGAAACAAGTTAGGGTTTGCTTTAAATTGAGTCGTATAGATAATACTTCACTCTGTTCGTTAATCTATACATTTAAACAATTAAGAGGCTCTAAATCACAAAGGATTGATAAATTACTTAGCTACTTAAAATTCAATAATCTAGGTGTGTCTATAACTTAGGTATTCGAAATTATATGGTCAGTATATTAGCACTTCACACATCATTTTGGTTTCTAACAAATTGAGTTTTTTTCATAAATATATATAATCTGACAAGCTTTTCAAATGGCTAGAAAGATTATGATAATAATTAGTTATCTTTTACATATTTGATTTCGAAAAACAGATTTTCATGTATTTCTTTTTAGTAGTTTTCTTTTCCTAAAACTCACTAATACAACGGTTAGATATTAATTAAGGGTTTAGTATTAAAAGCTATCGTGTCCTATGATATATCATTGGTAACTTACCTGAGCTATACTATGCAAATGATTAGTACGCTTGCTTGTTACTTGTGTAGTTACTAATTTTAGGTATTTTACCTTTAAACTGGTATGTGCATTATTTGATATTTATTTGTTTATTTTCTATGTACCGAATCAGTTTACCATATCAATATGTGAGATCACTAACAAAGCTTAAGAAATTTTATTACATGTAAATTGTAAGCCCCCAAACACGAGGGGTCTATAAGTTGTATTATTGCATCAATACATAATTTTTAAACAATACATAATCCTTAAACTGATAAATGTCACAAATAACAAAAGAATTATCAAGTACCAAGTGCATCAATTTGTTAAGTTCAAAAGAAACATCTAAACAACATAAAAGGGTCATGTATGGGCAATAGGATCAGGGCCGGCCCTGAGAATTCATGTACCCTGTTCGAGCTCGAAAAAATGTGCCCTTAGGCCTTAACGAAATTGGGTATTTGGCTCACTAAAGATCTAAACCTAATGCCAAAGGGGTTAATAACTAATCTAAACCATAAGAATAGTTTTGTAAGGGAGCCTATGTTGGTGTTTGTATGGATGTACCCGATTAAAAAAATATTTTACATATACATATCAGGTTATTTCATAAAAAATGTACCCCTTGAAATATCAGGCCCTGGCCGGTGGTCCTCTCCGCCCACCCCCAGGGCCGGCCATGAGTAGGATGTCAGTTCGATGAGTAGGGGAGCCTTCAATTAACGCCGTGGACTTCCTATCAAGCATCAATCTGTCAACCTGACATGCATGCTAGGGGAGCCTTCAATTAACGTCGTGGACTTCCTATCAAGCATCAATCTGTCAACCTGACATGCATGCTAATATACCTATTGTTTAATATTGGCGAGCCGAGTTCTAGCCAAGCTTTGGTTCGTTTAAGCTATTGAAGCGAGCCAATGCCAAGCTTTAGCTCGTTTAAAGTTGTTCTCAATTTACATCGAACCAAGCCAAGCCGAACTCGAGCTCTTGAGTTTTACTTTCGAGCCAAGCTCAATCTCAAAATAGTAGGCTCGAACTGAGCCCAGCTTAAGCTTCATAAAAGCATGACAAGCCAAACTCGGGCTCGGCTTGTTTACACTCCTTAACTACTATGAAGTCATACAGAAATACATCAGACTTAAGTTGGCCTAACACCCCAGACTCGTGTGAATTCACCTTTTTAGTGATCAAACCGTCTAGTCTAGTCGTCTATCAGGATTTATTCACATTTCGTCTATACCTTCCGAGACAAAAACATTAGTGACCATTATAATTTACACAAATACCAGTCAACATTTTTGGTTCACAACTTCACATTTTGTTCGAACCTCACAATCTCATTGGTTCACAAACAATCTCACATGATCAGCTGGTCAGTCAACAACTAAATATTAGTGACGATCATAATATACATTTGAGACGGTACCATCCGTCACTAAAAACTCAATAAAACAATATGGAGGCATATCCAATGCCAAACATCTTCGGCCTCTCCTCAACGATAAACCCAATCCCTAAATCCCCTCACCTCCACATACCAACAATAATAACAACCCCCACATCTTCTTCCTCATCACTCACTCCAACAAAAAACCTGCAACTCTAAATCTTCCAACAATGGCGTCTGCACCATCACCAGCCTCTCTCTCCTTCCTCCCCACCATCTCCTCCTCCTCCACCACCACTTCCCGTACCCCCACCGTCCGCCTCCACTCTCGCTTCCTCCGATCTCCACTCCGTGGCCTAGGGTTTGCTGCCGCTGATACGGCTTTCTCCGCACACGTGGCGTCGAAGCTCCGATCGTGCTCCACTTCTGTGAAGCCTATCTCGCGCGGTGTTTTTGCGGCGAAGAAGAGTGTTGGTGACCTGTCTCCGGCGGAGTTGAAGGGGAAGAAGGTGTTTGTACGGGCGGATTTGAATGTGCCGTTGGATGATAACCAGAATATTACTGATGATACGAGAATTAGAGCTGCGGTTCCTACTATTAAGCATCTGATTAGTAATGGTGCTAAAGTTATTCTTTCTAGTCATCTGGTATGTTTGTTTTTCTGGTCTATAAGTTCATTTGTTTGGATGATTGTTTGTTTTGATTGTGCACATGAGGTGTTCGACGTTTTGCCTCTGACAAATTAATGGATGACTCTTTGTTTTGATTGTTTGTTTTATTGCATGCAAGGTGTTTGACGATTTGCCTATTAACGAATTAATGGATGACTGCATGTTTTGATTGTTTGATTTTGCACATAAGGTGTTTGACGGTTTGCCTCTAACGAATTAATGGATGATTTTTCGATATTGCACGCAAGGTGTTTGATTTTTTGTGTCTAAGAAAGTGTTGACTTAAGACGTCCTTTATTGTGTTATGTGGATCTATCTTTTTGCAGCATAAAGTAGGAAGCATGCATTGTGCACCATATGATGATCTGTTCAGTTCTTATTCTAGCGTTGCTTGTTGTTAATTATTGTGTGTATTTGGTTTCTTGCGTTTTATTCTAGGTGTGTTTGTTGTTATTTAATTTGATTTTGCACACAAGGTATTCGACGTTTTGCCTCTAACAAATTGTGACTTAAGACGCCCTTTAGCTGATCATTTGATTTTGTACACAAGGTGTTCGTCGTTTTGCTTGTAGGTTTGTTTGTTGCTTGCTTGTTATTATCATTATCTTATTTGAAAGAAATATTGGTTTCTTGAGTTTTTACATCTAGGCTTGGTTGTTGTTAGTTATCATTATTAACTTGTTGAAGAAAATTGTAATGGGGACGGATGATCATTGAGTGGATTTTATTTCAAGTGTATGTATATTTTATTCGGGTATACCTTTTCTTCTTGCAAAGAATATTGATAAAGGCTACTTTGAATTTGCATATTTTCTCATATCTTACTTTTTTGAAAATTCCAGGGTAGACCAAAGGGTGTTACTCCCAAGTACAGCCTGGCTCCTCTCGTTCCCAGACTAACCGAACTCATCGGTGTTGAGGTACTTCTTATTGTTCCAGATTAAATGAACCTTTTTGCTCATAATGTGAAATTTATAAGAGTCGGTTCTTTTGTTTTGCTATGTAAATCATCTCAAATAACAATTACCTGTTAGAGTTTTGAAATAACTGAGTATTAATTATATTACTGATAAACAGGTTGTTAAGGCTGATGACTGTATTGGTCCAGACGTTGAAAAGCTGGTGGCTTCACTTCCTGATGGTGGTGTTCTTCTCCTTGAAAACGTGCGGTTCTACAAAGAGGAAGAAAAGAACGATCCTGGGTTTGCAGAAAAGCTTGCATCACTCGCAGATCTTTACGTCAATGATGCTTTCGGAACCGCACACAGAGCCCATGCCTCCACTGAGGGAGTCACAAAATTCTTAAAACCATCTGTTGCCGGTTTCCTTTTGCAAAAGGTTTAATAGCTCATCTTTTACTAACCCTATTAACCATTTTTAGTTTTTTTACCATTGTAATAACTAAGTAACAGTTACAACTTGTTTGTATTTGATGTAGGAATTGGATTACCTTGATGGAGCCGTTTCGAACCCAAAGAGGCCGTTTGCCGCCATTGTTGGTGGTTCAAAGGTGTCATCCAAGATCGGTGTTATCGAATCCCTTTTGGAAAAGTGTGACATTTTGCTTTTGGGTGGTGGTATGATTTTCACATTTTACAAGGCACAAGGTTTATCCGTCGGATCTTCGTTGGTCGAAGAAGACAAACTTGATCTTGCAACCACACTCCTTGCAAAGGCCAAAGCAAAAGGTGTATCGCTGTTGTTACCAACCGATGTGGTGGTCGCAGATAAGTTTGCACCGGATGCAAACAGCAAGGTTGCTTATTTCTTTTTGAGTAAACTGCATCTTACATCCTTTAAGTTTGAGTCAATTTGCAGGCGGTGTCCTTTAACTAACTCAGTTAGTTTTTTTTCTGTTAACTTTTAATATGTGTCACTCATATGAGGTTATAATGGCCACTTTCACTTATTTTGTTGTTAATATATATTGTTTTTTATTTAATTTTGTTTTAGTTATTAAATGAAAATGACCATTATGCCTTCATGTGAGTGGCATGTGTTAAGAGTTAACATAAAAAGTTAACTGAGTTAGGGCAAAAGGACATTGCCTGATGAGAAAGAGTAATATAAAGGACATCCATTGTAGTTTTGTTAGTTAAAGGACAATGCCTGTGATTTGACTCAAAGTTTAAGGACGTAAAATGCTATTTACTCTTTCTTTTTAGTTATAAAAGTATCATACCCGTTATAAACCGAATGAAGATGTAATATTTTGTTTATGGTTACGCAGGTTGTGCCGGCAGCTGCTATCCCAGATGGATGGATGGGATTAGATATCGGTCCGGATTCCGTCAAGACATTTAATGAAGCTTTGGAGACCACCAAAACTGTCATCTGGAACGGACCAATGGGAGTGTTTGAGTTTGACAAATTCGCAGTTGGAACTGAGGTGCATAACGTTTATCTCATTTAACTCTATATCTCTCAAATCACGAAAAACTACAAAGAGTAAAATGCCATTTTCGTCCCTGAGGTTTGGCTAGTTTTGCGACTTTCATCCAAAGGTTTGTTTTTTCCGCATCTGGATCCAAAAGGTTTGAAATTTTGCCATTTTCATCCGGCTCGTTAACTCCATCCATTTTTCTCCGTTAAGTCAGGGGTATTTTCGTCTTTTTTGTTAACTTAAAGGGAATTCGGTCTTTTTCACTTTATGTACAAGCATTTAAAATAGCCCCGACCGAATCCATTAGACCAAATTGCCCTTTAAGTTAACAAAAGGACGGAAATACCCCTAACTTAATGGAGAAAAATGGATGGAGTTAACGAGCCAGATGAACTGGCAAGATTTTAAACCTTTTGGATCAAAATGCGGATAAAACAAACCTTTGGACGAAAGTCGCAAAACTGACCAAACCTCAGGGACGAAATGGCATTTTACTCAATTACAAATGATGAAACCATACATTTGATTGCGAATTGCAGGCGGTTGCAAAGAAGCTAGCTGAACTTAGCGGAAAGGGGGTGACTACAATCATCGGAGGTGGTGATTCCGTGGCAGCAGTAGAGAAGGTTGGAGTGGCGGATGTGATGAGTCACATCTCAACGGGTGGTGGGGCAAGTTTGGAGTTATTGGAAGGCAAGGTTCTCCCGGGTGTCGATGCTCTTGATGAAGCGGTCGCAACTGTCTCTGCGTAAGACGTAGTTCTAAATCGTGATTTGATATTTTTTTTAATGTTAACTCACCATGCTGATGGTTAAGTGAGTCTGTAAACAAGAAGACGAGTTTGTTGTAGATGTTTCATCATAAATTTAAGGTCCTGTTGTTGTGTACCCAAGAACAAAGGGCGTTTCAAGATCTTAATATATTGGTTTTTCGGAATGAATTAAAATATCTGATGAATTATGAGTAGATGAAATTAAATTGTTAGTACTGTAATTGTAAAATTTGTATGGGTCCTTGTTAATTGCAGAACAAGAAGCCGTTTGTAATATACTGGAAGTCATCATAGTTAGCACTCGGAGATATTTGTTATGACTACCTTTCAACTTGAGAATAAGTGTGGATCGAGATGGAAGTAGAAAACAGTAATTGCTAGAGAGAATGAGTAGTTTGTGAATTGAATGCCCTTTAAATGCTTCACATGAATACTTGGGAGATGAAACCATTATCCATTGGGTATTGTTCCGTATGGGTTACCACTAAGGTCTATTACTTGCGAGTTATCAGTTTTCAGTTTTCTTCTGAGCAAGCTGATGAGGCCCAACCTGATTTGTTCCTTCGTTCACTTATCTTTAATTTCTTAGTTCGACGTTGTCTCGTTCCATTGACGCCTGATCCATGTCTGAGCGGGTTTTCCTGTGGGTGGACTAGGTCGTCCTAACGACTTGTCCATGCGGAACATAGTGTTTATTTTAACGGCTAACTCACACACCCAATAAACCTACTCGTAAATCTACACTGATAACCATCATTGGACTAGAACTTTCAACCACTTGGAGAGGAACACCTTGCTACATTCCTGGAACTGATAGGCTACAAGCGCTTTGGTATCCAGAACATATTGTAGCGAGAGATGTGACGATTATTAGTTAGCAATCCGGGGCTTATCCCTTAACGTTTCCTGGTCGATTGCGGAAGTTATCCCATCAAGTTTCATCTTTAAATATATACGTAGTTTAATTTGCTTAATGGTCCATGAAAGTTTAAGTGTGTGGATATGTATATTTTGAAACAAAAACGAATTCTTGCATTTTTCTTTTACAACGTACACCAGATTGAGTTGACTTGCTATCAGTGGCGGACCTAGAAATCATTTACTGCGGGGCGCGGATGAGGTGTTCAACCATATTTTCAAGGGGTGCGGTCAGGTTTTTTGCCTAAAATATACACTAAATTTGTTTTTTCAAGGGGTGCGGCCACCCACCCTCGCCAAAGGGTAGGTCCGCCACTGCTTGCTATACGATTGGAGTCATAAATTACATTGCACCAAAGTAATTAACTGTCGATGCTGATAACGCAGCACGGATTTTGGTGTGTTGTCTTGTGATCTTGAATCGGGTTGGGTTTTGTGAAGACCGAATTGAGCATGTGATTACTTTTACATGTTTCCATTATTTCGGGTCTAGAAATAGTATTAGACGATTCCTAAGCCCATTTGTACTAAAACCGGATATATTAATATTAATATATTATATAATATTGAAACCATAATAAATAATTTTGATACATATATAAATATGTCTTTTTAGTTCTTAGGGTTTCGACTCTTAACATAATATGGTTGTATAGTTTACCGTAAATTTATGATAAATGGTATGTATCATATTTACATTCACTGAAGACGTGGTAATTTCTGACACGATTCAAACTTGACATGAAAAAATAAGGTTCTGGTCAGTTAACATGACCTGCTTGTTAAAATAGGTTAACTCGAAAACGACTCGTTTAATAAGTGAGTTGACTTAGTAACCGGTTTAGAGTTATGTAGAAAAAGTTAGCATTTAGATTTTAGACTGCGGGGAGTGGTGGCGTTGGTTGGGTGGGGGAAGCCAACCAACGCTGGCTAAGCCACTCCGTGCCAGCATTGGTGTTGCTGTTGTCCAGCCAGCGTCGCTATGGAGCCTGGCGCGGGGAGGGGGGCGGGGGGGAGGGTGAGCTGGCTAGCCAGGATTGGAGCTTCACTTTTGACCGTTAGCCATAGCCGTTTGGCATGGCGGTTTAATGGTAAAAATTAATTTTTTTCAAAAAACCTTACACATTTTTACCTAGAAATACCCCCCTCCCCCTTCAATTTTTTTACAAAATTCTTCAACCCACTCTCACACAAAACTCTCAATTTTTTTCAACCAAACAACAAAATCGAAAATGGTGAACTGGACGGAGGAGGAGGAGATCGCTCTCGTCACTTCCAGGGGCGATGCTTTGAAGGGGCCGGGAGGGGCGCCCGACCCCCCGAACTTTTCGGCCAGTAGTGTTATATATGTAGTTTTTGTATAGAAATTTTTGGGTATAAACGTTTTCGACCCCCCGGTTCTATAGAAATTTTTGGGTATATACGTTTTCGACCCCCCCGTAAAAAATTTCAAGCTTCGCCACTGGTCACTTCGATCATCGACGCACAGCGTACTGGGGACAGGCGTTCCAACAATACCAACAACATGTTGGTAACAATCGCCACAATCTAAATGCGTGCCAACACAAGTGGCACAAACTAAAACCGAAGCTGGATCGGTTTAAAATTTGTTTCGATCGTGTCCCTGCGGGAAACCTAAGCCACGACGATCGAATGGAGATCGCGAAGATCGAGTGGAGGCACGACGGGAATCCAGAATTTAAGTGGGTTCCCCACTTTAATATTTATAGAATTTTTTTTAAGAATTATTAACTACATTTTTTTTGTTCTTGAGAATTTAATAAGTAATCTTTTTTTTTTATTTTTTTAGGATTTATTAAGTAGTTTTTTTAGGATGTTATGTAATTTTTTTTAAATAATATAAGTTTGATTTTATTTTATTTTATAATCTCAACTATTTTAAAAAAAGTCAGCCAATATGGCTGCCCAACGCCGCTAACCCACGCCGCTTCCACACCCCACTTTTTTTGGGTGGTCCGGTGGACCTCATTATCACCACGTGTCAAGCAAAGCTCTCAACCCAAGCCCCACTTCGTGCAGTGTTAGATAGTGAAAGTGTTCAAATTTAAGGTTAGATATTTTGATTTTTAACTTTTTCTTTAATTATCAGTTATCTTCTAATTACCCTTTTCATTAACTCTTCGATTTCGACATTGTTATTTTATTAATTCTAATTACCCTTTCTCGAATCATTTCCACTTATTCTAATATTGAGCTAAATATATAAACTCAAGTTTGTTAACTATAGAAATGTGAAAAAGAAAGAAAAGCAATTAAAAAGACACCAATTACAAAAAGTTTTCACTCAATCATGTGTAACTAATTATTTAAATCATTATTAAAAATAAAACGGGTCGACACGAAGTACAACACGATTTTTAGTGGATATGACACACAACTTCGGGTTAGGTTGAAGAATTCAACCCGACAAAATTGATACCCCTAACTTAACTTAAGGCGATTAAAAACTAAAAAAAACTGAGATGAACTGAATCATAGGATCTTGAAACCCAACAAGGAAACCATTAACCCATCAATTGATCAATGTACGGATAGAGAATTATAGATGAGCCCGATGGACCAAATTTAGATATCATTTTTAATATAACAATAAATGATCATGAGGATGAAAATACCAAACCCCCACCCATTATGATCTATCCTTACTTCATGGTTAGCTGAAAGTTTTAAAGACAATGTCAAAAGGTAGGTGTACAATGGTAGAAGTGGTTCTATGTGTTAGGTTCTCCTAACCCAGACTTTGGATCACAAATTTAATGAAGAGACTTTCAATGCTTTTTCTTCATTTCTAAATTGACAAAGTTTTATGGATGGTTATAGAAATTGCTAGTCGCTAGTTGACCGGTGGGGTGGGGACTAGCGATTAATCGGGATTAACTGGGGATCAATCGGATACAATCGGGATTAATTGTAATTAATCGAGATTAATTGGGGATTAATCAGTGCATAGTCAGGATTTTTACAACCATGGTTTTATGTATGAAAATATTAACATGAATAACAATACAGATAAAGAGACTCATTTTTTTGAACGGCCAACTAATCCTCCAAATGGGCTACTGGCGAAATTCACCACACCGGGATACACTCGTCTTCCGAACCGGGGAAAACCATCACCTAGGGCAAAAGCCCGTGAACACTCGCTCGAAGGCACGACAGTGCGGTGAAGTAAACCCGCTCAGTTTAAGAATCGAACTAGCAATCGCCGTCTACTCGCCTAGTCTCCCATCATCATCAGGTGCCGCAGAAACTTAATGCTGGGGGCAGGAATTTAACCTCGGTCACTTGGAACATCAGGTCTCTCACTTACCACTCCAGCACTAGCTCATTGGCAGATAAAGAGACTCATATATTTAGTTATATAGGTAGAAGCGAGGTGGACTTATGTTATAGATACCGGGTGAAACGAAAAAATGTTTTTGCTGTGGAAGTTATTTATCAACTTAGGGGGTGTTTGGCCTAGCTTTTATTTTTTGGCTTATGCTTATATTTTAAACTAGCTTATAGCTTATTTTCTATCATTTGATAAGCTCTTTTTAAGTGTTTGGATTAGCTTATAGCTTATTTTATATCATTTGCCCCTTACACAAAGAAGATTCTTCAAATAAGCTAAAAAACCATCATCAAATAAGCTTATTCAAATTAGCTTATATAAGCTAATAAGCATAAGCTTAAAAAGCTAAACCAAACACCAAACAAAGCTTATTTTGTAAAAAAAAGCTAAAAAAAGTTATAAGCTTTGTTAAAAAAGCTAGGCCAAACACCCCCTTAGTAAAGAAAGGATGTTTCTTGTTTCAATGGGCCATTTTTCGAATACCACTAGTTTATGATGATGACCATTTCCTTCTCTAACCCTTTCCGCTCCTCCCTTACGTCGTGCATCCGAGAGCATTTGTGGGAATGGATGCCTCCCCCTCTCCTCCCATTCTCACAATTGGCGTTCATGGTGTTCATCTCCATAGATACGTCCATTTGTTTCTTCTCTCTCATCCGAACGAGTAACTATCTTCTTACGTGGGCTAAAAAACGCCAAAACCAAAAATGAGGGTAAGGAATGTTTTAAGGGGATTTATTTTTTAATTTGAAAATTTAACACTGACCTAATTAGTAACATTGATAAGAACACCATCTACAACTATACTCGATTTATACACTTTTAAGTCTATATTTTGATAAAAATATTATCACAATCTAAGTCATAACTCATAACAGATACAACATGTCGTATTTATATAACTCACTTTGTTGAAACATATATCAAAACGTAATAAAAAATGAACACATGTTAAATTAAGTATTATATGTTATATGTTGTAAAATAAAAATAAATTTTATATATAAATAGTAAAAGATTAAAGAAACAAGTGAAGTAACCCATGGCTTCCTAGACAGAATCACTCTATTTTTAATTTATTTATCTCTTACACCCTATTTTTAATGGGTTAAGTTATTCTATAAAGGTTTCTAAAAATAAGAAGTGTACAAAGACATAATGGATCGCACAAGATGACACACTATCGAGCAAAATATAACACAATGCCGAAAATATAACACAATGCCGAGGAAAAAAAGACACAATGAGTTGCAAAAAAGACACAATGAAACAAATATAGAAAAAACACACTGATAAATAAAAGACACAATGATAATAAACAAAAAAAATTAAAATCTACAACCTACAATTCCAAAAGTGGAAACCTAAAATCTCACATCGTATAGTTTAATGAGACGGTTTCAATGCTGCTTGAATAAGATCAATCGGAATCCGTTTAATACCCTTTGTACGACTTCTTATTTTTAGAAGTCTTTGTATTTAATCTAAACATATTTTTAATATGTTTCATCAACCATTTAACAACTTACACCCTATTTTTAATATTTTTGTGTCGATCATTGTTGAAACTTGGAAAGTTGTAGGAGGTGGTGATGTCATTCTTTTACCACCGTTTCAATTTTATTAGCAAAAAATTGTTTTCCGTATAGAAATAAATGGCGGTGTTGTCCAAACATTCTATTTATAGGTGTTAAAGATATGTGGGGGATACAAAATAAATGTTATGAACGTCATGAATGACTTATTGGTTGCTGCATATATCATAGCATTTAATTTCCGAGTGTATCATATACTCTTTATTGAAACTGAGTTTCTTATTATTTATATATATTCTACCTTCTATAATTTTCCAAACATAATTTCCAAACATTGCATATCATTCCTATTGAACGTGCAATCAATTCTGATCATTCGAGTATACCCATGAACAAAAGGCTACTTAAGCCCACGATCACAGAAAGCATTGATGATCCGGTTCGTCATCAATTCCTGAGAAAACACACCGTCCGAAGATTCACTGTAGTAAAACTCTTGACTCACGCATGATATTTTATTACAAACGAGACTTATCTCCTGGAGAAAGTCTGGATACTTTTAGTTGCTTACCTTTTATTTTGATTAATATATTCCAAAGTTGTATTTTATAGTATGTATGGATAATATCTAAATCTACATGTAAAAGAAAGATAGCACACCATAAGTAGTAGTGAGATAGAAAATCGAATAGCATAAAAGCAAGAAATAAAAAGATGATCCGCAATTTTTCTTCATTCTCCCTGCACAGTTTACATGTAACCAAATATACATGAGCGGATCCAGAGGGTTTTTCGGGGTTCCTAGGAATCTCTCAGTTTAACAAAACTGGGAAAAATATCGAATCCTTTATACATCAACAGATCCGTGCTATTTGACGTAAAACTTGTTAATAATTTAATTACTTGAATCATGGGCAGCTATGATGGTGTGCGGGGAGGACCTCCGCACAAGGCCCGTTATTTCTAGGGGCACGCGATTTTAAAAAAATCCGATATATATATATATATATATATATATATATATATATATATATATATATATATATATATATATATATATATATATATATATATATATATATATATATATATATATATATATATATATATATATATATATATATATATATATATATATAACTCAGAAAACCTTTGTAAAAAAACCATGTAAACTCAAGATACATTTCTAAAAAAAATAGGAAATGTAATATACATATATTTGAACATTTTAAAAAAAGAAACACAAAAAAACACCAAGTTTAGTTTTTTTTTAAAAAATGTTACAAAATTTCAGGTTACATAATATGTATGTCCAAAAAAAATGTAACATATAAATTTTCAACATTTTTTAAAAAAAAATATAAGCGTTTTTTTCATTTTTTTTCATAAATAGGTCCGTGTACATTTATATTAAATTTCCTATTTTTTTTAGAAAAAAATAAAAATGTTACATAGGGTTTATTTGGGTTTTCTCAACTCATATGGGTTTTCGATTTATCTTTCCCCTATATATATATATATATATATATATATATATATATAGGGGAAGGATAAATCGAAAACCCACTTGAGTTGACTAAACCCTGAAAACCCAAGTAAAAAAACCATGTAAACTCAAGATACATTTCTAAAAAAAATAGGAAATGTAATATACATATATTTGAACATTTTAAAAAAAGAAACACAAAAAAACACCAAGTAGTTTTTTTTTAAAAAATGTTACAAAATTTCAGGTTACATAATATGTATGTCCAAAAAAAATGTAACATATAAATTTTCAACATTTTTTAAAAAAAAAATAGTAAGCGTTTTTTTCATTTTTTTTCATAAATAGGTCCGTGTACATTTATATTACATTTCCTATTTTTTTTAGAAAAAAATAAAAATGTTACATAGGGTATATTTGGGTTTTCTCAACTCACATGGGTTTTCGATTTATCTTTCCCCTATATATATATATATATATATATATATATATATATATATATATATATATATATATATGTTATTTTTTTAAATAGTAAACAAGCACATACAAATTCCAATATAGGCCCATCTACAAATCATTTTTTATGGTTTAGAATTTAGCCCACTTAGCATTATGTTTATTGAGCCCAATACTAATTTGATTTTTTTTTAAATACTAATAAAACATTGTGGGAGGGTACATTTTTTCGAGTTCAAACAGAGTACGTAAATTCTCAGAGACGTCTCTGACTTAAATTGATCTAACACCCAGAATTAGTGGTAGCCAATATTTAACTGACTTCAACAAATCATTTTTAACAATAACCAAGTAACCGAACCATCTGTAATTGGAATTAAAATATTCAAAACATAAAATAAGAAAAAAAAACTATCACTCAATACAACTTCTAGAGAGATTATATCTAGATGAGCCGAAACAAAGACATAAAATTAAACGTAAAATACCCGGATACTCCATGTGGTTTGGTAAAATAGCACCTATAATCCTCAACTTTTGGAAATTACACTCTTGCTCTCTGTGGTTTGTTTTTTGTTAGTCGGATAGTCCATAAAATGAATGGATGTTAGTTTTTTCAGTTAAATGGCTGTGAAATGACAAAAATACCCTTTTTATTAAAAAAATAACCATAAACACTATAAAAGAAATATACCACCACGACCTGAAAATCATATTGCCACCAAACCATCATCTACAACAACATCGTCATTCTAACCACAACACCGTCATCATAACAACCACTCGCCACCATAAACACCACCTTGAACCATACCGCCTCCAAACCACCACCTGTAACAACACCGTCACCATAACCAGCACCCTCCACCTTTCTTCTCCAGCCGTCAAATTCCAAAATCATCAAATAACCAACATTATTTCCAACAGATTACCTAATACCGATTGAACCAAATTCTTCTCGAATCAAACCACCATCACCAATCGCGCATCACTTGTATCTTTATCTCCAATCTCGTTCATTCTCTTTCTTTTTCTTTTCATTCGGTTCAGATCATCCAAATCACCAATGTAATCAATCTAAGTATTGTATGGGGTCCAAGGGTCTGATTAAGGTTTTGTTTGTGATTGCATCGGAAACAATCATTGGGCTTGGCTTTCGCTATTCAATCGGTCCTTGCTTTTTACCTAATTCCTATTACTTCAAAGTTGGCTAGCTTCGACGTTCCATCGTAAGCCAAAGAATTGCATCGAAGTGTCAACGACTTTTGGGGCAGCGAAGTTGTGGGCGATTGAGAGGCGTGTAGGGGGACTCAGGTGATGATTGACCAGACATCCAGTGGTGCCGCCGTCGCATGCCTGCAATAGACCCAGGATTGGGTGGAAGTGAAAAGGGAAACCCTAGAACAATGGTAAAAGGGAGATGGTGGGTGAGGGTGGGGTGTGGGTTGTTTTTTCATTTATAAAAGAGTTAAATGCCATTTTAGTCCCTGTGGTTTGGGTCGTTTTGCCAGTTTAGTCCAAAGGTTTCATTTTTCGCATTTGGGTCCAAAAATGTTTCATCGTTGCCATTTTAGTCCAACTAACTTAACCCCATCC
This sequence comes from Helianthus annuus, assembly GCF_002127325.2. Classification (NCBI taxonomy): domain Eukaryota; kingdom Viridiplantae; phylum Streptophyta; class Magnoliopsida; order Asterales; family Asteraceae; genus Helianthus; species Helianthus annuus. Next base: position 116,808,807 of record NC_035445.2, on the reverse strand, counting down.
ATGCTCCTCAATTAGTCAAGGGGTAATTTTGTCATTTCCTTTTTATTTTATTTAAAGCTTTTATTATAGGGACTATTTGTGTAACTACTTTCAAGTTTTGGACCAAAATAAAAAATACATATGTTTTTATAAATAAATAAATACCAGACCTCTCAACCATCCATCTCTCTCTGTCTAAGTCTGTAACCAGTCACCACCATCACAACCACCAAGGCACCAATCCACCACTACCAACCTCTCCACTATTGCTAAAACCACCATTGTTGAAACCGCCACTATCCAACAACTACCACATCCCCTTTTCACTCCGTCAAACAACAATGACGGACCAAAACCGAAGAACAAACAGTAACCGTCACCCCGTCACCGCCGGAGAAGATTCAGACACCGCCGTGCAAGACGCCGTCATCAAACGCCTTATCCAACCCCCCATCGATGAGATCAATAAGCGTATGCTTGATTAGGTGAAGTGTAAATCTGTTGCATCGGAGACTACGGCGGTGGTGGCAGAGGATAAGGACGGTCAAGTTGGTTATTATCATTCTATCTTATCCATAACATGATTATCAGGAAAAGCATATTAATAGAAGTCAATTTAAACAGTTGGACTGATTCATTTATGAACTTGGTGGGATATCTATGATATTCTCATTGTTTAAGAATTTGTATTTGGCATGGTGTTACTGTAATTTCCTAAATTGTGTCTTGAAACTTTGACGAATATCAAATATTTGAATTTCACTACTTCTGAAACCACCACCGTCGGGTTAGGGTTCATTTTAGTTTGTTGGCAGTTGATGAAACAGTGGTTAACCAAGGGAGGTTAATTCACTGGTCTCGTCAAGTAGGGTTAATCCCTTCTTTCCGAGGATCAGTGGCTGGATCGTCCATTGATCTGTCTCCTGCACAAGGAAAACACACCGTGACTCGTAACAAGGAGGATGGGGTGGGTGGTGCTCCTTGTTACCACTCTACGGCGTGAGAATCAGTAATTTGCTTGAGAGCGAAGTGTGTGATAGTAGTAAGAGTGAGAGAGTTTGATAAACGATGCCTCAAACCTGGTCCGGAATGGGTATTTATAGCCGAGGAGTGAAGGAGGGTAATTGAGTGGCTAGACTGACAACGCGCAGCTACTTGCAGGTGTGTCAGGCTTGTCGGTCATGGAGGTGATGCCATGTCCCACTGTGGTGTCAGTCTGTGTGCCAGTGTCGTTTACGTATGGGCTGACAGATGACTGTCACCAGTGCCACTTGCTGTTTTGGCTACCTGAGTCAAAGTGTCAGTCCCACTTGCGTTGTCGATAGGATGCAGTGCTAGGCCGCATCGCTGCCTGTGGTAACCGCGGTTGTTTCCGCGTCCTTTGGCTTGACGTAGATATTTATGGGATGCGGTGCAAAGCCGCATCGCCATACTTGGTAACTGTTTTTTCTCTATCCCTTGTCGTGACGAAAATGTACATAGGATGCGGTGCTAAGCCGCATCACTATGTGCAACACCCATTTTCATGCACAAGGTAAGTCTTCTCATCACTTGACAGATTAGATTCGACCGATACGTTCGCGTGTGCCCCCACGGACGCAGATAAATTCTTACCGGTGGGAGTATTTGATAAGGGTAATGGTCACTCGCGACCATGTTGGTGCGAGATTTGGGACCATACCCCTTCAAGTCCCCCAGTCCAGTGTTGTTTCCTCATGCAAGTTGCATGTGGGAGGAATACTGGACTATTAGGTCAAGTGGGTACTTTTGGAGTTGGAGTAGAGAAGATTCTAGGCCCGGTCGGTTGCTCCTGCTTCAAGTAAATCAAATCGGAGATCTGGTAGATTCGTGTGACATCTCTTCCGTACCGGTGAGCAAGTTCGGGCTGATGCTGGAACATCAACCGATGACTTAGGTAGTGTGCTCTACCTTTTTCTGATGTCATCAGGCTTGGTTGCTGCCTGTTGGTGTGCCGAACCAACCTTTAAGACGGTGACTGAAGATGTCAGTATCCGCAACTCTAGCTGTAACCTTTGCGGTTACGGATGCAATGCGGTAAGTGCCTTGCTGGCGCTTTATGTTTGTGAACTGGACATGAAACGATGATCCTTATCCTATGGGGTATTCGTGTTCTTCCAGGTTAGCTCTCAAGTAACCGCACGTCCTTTGCGGTTACCTCGTTCCTGAACGTTGTTGGCCATGTTTGGTCGAACAATGCGAATAGTTCAGTTAAACTATGGGCAAATAAACATGGTCATAGGCATGTTTGTGCCCACCATTGTTTATTCTATGCGGCCCGTTGGTGGGTAAACAAAGTCATAAGCAAACTTGTTACCACTATTGTTTGGCTTGCTGCTCAATGAGATCACCGCGGATAGATAGGAATCTGGGTGAAACTCGTTCGCATTCGTTCTGTTGCCATTTCCTTCATGGGAAGCTGTATAGCAGTTTTCCTTGAAGTAGCTTTGATCATCTGTGTGATGACTTAGTTGTGGCTCTTCCTTAGCTACCGTTCGCGTGGTTACATGTAGCCACAGCGACTCATGAGTGTCTGCGGTTTGTAACAGAAGACTCGCTTTAAAAGAGTGTTATACTTGGATGTAGCTCTTGAAGGTTCAGGAGTCAGGGTTGCTGATGTGCGGTGGCTCATCATACCTAACATTTCACTATGGAGAAGCTATTTGTGTCCCCTCTGTGGCTGTGAACCGAACACGAGGTATTTGAAGCTTGAAGAAGCTTTAAAGCAATGCAGTTTGCCTGTTCCTGAGAAGCGGTTTTCGCAGTTCAAAGAACATTGCTGGTTCTGAGTATCTGACACACCTGTGCGGGCTCGTGTGTGTCATCTCCACATATTCCACGTGTGGTAGTAGAGATATGAAGGTGTTGGTTATCCCCCTTTACATGATATATATATATATATATATTCTTTGTTGAGGGGGTATGTAAAAAATGACATGCGGTATGGGTTATGGTGCGGAATACCAGAGAAGCCGCATGACGCTTAACTGAAGGTTGTTGTCGCTTTTTGCTTCTTGTATACGTGGTAGACCGCACGTGTGTGTTGGTGGAAGTTGGTGAGATTCAGCTGGCATGTGCTGAAATGAAAGGACGTTTGCACTGCCCAAGGTAATAAATGCACTGTAGCAGGAGTGTAAAAGGTCCTTTCTGTCAGGCGCGTGGGCGGCCACGTGCGCCTGATAACCGTCAAAGAAACCGTCGCTCGACACGTGGCGACGCATGACGGGCTCCGAATTTGCACGTTTGTTCGGTTTCTGTGATCGCATTAATTGCGATGAGTATAAAAGGGGAAACCGTTTAGGGTTTCCCCTCACTTTTCGAAATTTCAAAAATTTTCCGGTGAGAGAAAAACCATTTCCTTTGTCTTCTCCGATCAAAAGTTTGATTTTCCGGTGAGAGTTTTCAGAGTTTCTTGCACTCGTCTGTTTGTTTCTTTTTTCAATGGCAGAACCTTCCAACCCTGTGTCTACCGCCGTTGAAAATCCTGAACCGTCGTCCCCAACGGCGGTGGAGGAGGAGGCTGAAGTGAATGCCCCTAGCAAGAGTCTGCCAGAATTGCGATGGACGGAGTCGGCGTTCCAAACATTGTTAGGAACACTCAAATGCCTGCAGAGTACGGGACTATGTATCCCCAGGAAGGTGACACCGCTGGTGATGCTCCGGCGGGATATGTCACCATGTTTGCTGACTTTTTTGGGGACTGTAATCTCCGGTTGCCCTTGACTGTTTTTGTGGTTGAAGTTTTGGAGTATTAAAAACTTCATATTTCTAAACACAGTCCATTGGGAATGATCCGGGTTCGAAATTTTGAGTATACATTTCGTGCTATGGGCATAGAGCCTTCCGTAGGAGATTTCCGGCGTTTTTATCAGTTAACTGTACAACTGGGTTTTTTTTCTTTCCGCCAGCGGGACCATGCTCCCAAGTTGATGCTCCCACCCAAGGGTATGACCAAATAGAAGACCAAGTTCTTCTATGTCAAGGCTGCGGCGATTACTACAAAGTTGCAGTTTAGGAATGTGACGGAGACGATTATAACTGAGAACATTAGTGTCCCCAAAGCGGAGACGGTGGATTGGTTCCCACAATTGCATATCATTGGGTCTGTTAAGTTGGATAATAGGCAGTTGTGGGTGCTGCGGATGATGATTGGCAGGCTGGATAGGAAAGCAAGGCTTGTTCTGCGGGAGGAGAATGATGGTAAGTGTCTTTGCATTTGTGTGTATTTTTTCGTCTTGTTTGCATTAATAATCATTATAGATGGGTTGGCAGTTGAAGCTCCTTTGTGGAGGATGGTCTGCCCTGACTTCGAGGGCAAGGTTCATATAGTGAAGTGCGGCGCGGGTGAGGAAGGATGGAACCGCACCATTATTGGCAACTTCCAGATGCCTGTTGAAGCCGCATTGAATGCGGTATTGCCGGGAGGCAAAGGTATAGTAATTTATTCTTCTTTTATTGTTTTTGAGCAACTTGTCCCTGATGATTGTTTTATGATGAAAAAATGCAGGGCATCTTGGGGCCTTGAGAGAACCTGCTGCAACGGGTGTTCCCAAAGAGACTGTGCTAAAGTTTAGTGATAAGCGTCAGCGTAAGAAGAAGACTCACGAGGCGATTTCTGTTCCTTCTTTGGTGCCGGAGGTGGCAGGTATCCTTCATACTCATTTATGCAAATATGAAGATTACGTAGTAGTGTCTGACACCCTTGAGGGTTTGGGTGTTCCAGGTGCTTCTGAGGGTGCGGGTGGATCGACTGCGGGTACTAAGCCCGTTGATGATAAGAAAACGGAAGGTAGCCGCCTCTGTTGCTGGTGGGGAGAAGGTTCCTAAATTTAGGAAAACTCGGGCGACTGCAGTCCCGGAGCCCCAGACTGCGGTCCCAACTGGTAAGTTGATAGTATGTTTTTCAAGTGTTGTTGTCGCAGTTTTAACTGATACATGTGTTCTGTTTTTTGTAGAACCCCGTGAGGAACCGGTCTCTGTATTGGTTACACCGCCTTCTTCACCGAAAGGCGTGGAGGTGGAAACCCAGAAGAAGGGTGAAGAAAGCCCTTCTATTGAAGTGGTTAGTGGTGGGAGTACTCCGCCGTCTGTTCATGCGGAGCAGACTTCAAAGAAAACCGCGGGTGAAATGATCGTTGATACGTTGGATTCTTCCAACAACTTGATCGACCCACACGAGGATGGTGGTAAGGGGGTGAGAAGCCAAAGTCCCTTGAAAAAACTTCTGGGTCCATTGCTGCGGGTAAAGGGGTTGGGGATCAAACTCCAATTCAGCCGGGGGAGAGTGAATTGGAGTATTATTATCGTTCTTATTCCGAAGAGCGGAGTTTTGATTTCCACCGCCCCCTTGGAATATCTTGCAGGGGGATGATGTGATGAAGGATCCCTCCGCTTGCAGGGAAACGTTGAGGGGATTGGGGACCCCTGTTGAGACTGCTCGGGCCCGCGGCTTTACTCGCCAAAATTTGCAGGGCCAGCTTGCTTCCATGCTTGTTGAAAGTTCCATAATCACGAATGCGGTTATAAAAGACTATAATGTCTTAGCCCGCTGAGAAGAAGAAACCATTCGGCTGCGAGCTGAAGCTGAGGCGATGGTTAGAGCTGCGCGGGAGGGTGCGGAGCAGCTGGAGAGAGAAAAAGCCGCTTTTGAGAAGTTAAAGCAGACAGAATGGTGGGCCGCATCTGCAGGCCTCGAACAGGTTCGTAACCTTGCCAAATTGCTTTCTAACGAGCGCAAGCTTTGGAAGGAATCTTGTGCTAGAGAAAATGAAAAGCTTTTCCGTGTTCGCCAGGAGCTTAATAATCTGAAGGTCGCGAACACTGCTTTGGTCAAGGAAAAGGCTGCAGCTAAAGCGGCTGTTAAAGAGGTGGAGACACGTGGTGCGACCGCGTTGAAGGAAGGGGAGGCGCGTGCTGCCAAAGCTCTTGCAGATGCGGATGCTGACCGCACCAAGCTTAAAAAGGTTGTGAAGGAACTCCAGGTATGAACTATGACTATGCATAAGTTGTTTCCTTGTATTGGTAAATGTAATGGACTGTCTGCTTATACTTGTCCGCACTTGTTATGAACAGGCGGAGGTGTAGAACCGAGCGACCATCCTTGAGGAGGTGACTTCCCGTGCGACTGAAGCTGAGGCGCGGGCAAGGCAGGCTGAGGAATCCAGAGATGGGTTGGCCACCTCCTTGAACCAAGTTACCGCGGATCATTTATGGATGCGTGAGCACGGTATCGGGCATGTAAGTACCTAGTGTCCTTTTTATCGTTGTGTTTGCCTTTGTTAATCTTGTCATTCTTATGTTTTCAGATTGTGCAAACCATACTTGACGCACCCGAGAACACGAGTGCGGTTGCCGAGACGAACGAGCGTGCGCGTCAGGCTGGGTTCAAGGCTGGTTACAACAAATGCCTTAGCGATGTGAACCCATTCTTTGCTAGCAAATTTACTGATGAAAGATCGGGGTTCCATGGTGTAGATACCGAAGCTGCTTATGCCGCAACGGTGGATGCGTACAACAAACTTTCCATTCCCGCCCTTGATGATATAGAGAAATGTTTGGAGGCGGAAGATTATGTGGATCGTTTGCGCATGCTGTTTGACCCACCGGAGGAAGATGAAGGCACTGGTGGTGCGAACGATGATGCAGGCACTAGCGGTGTGAAGGCAGACTAGGTTGGGCCTCCATGCCTTCTCTTTGCTTTTTGATGTAAATGTTCAAGAAACCATGTAAAGCTTGTTCCTTATGCACCACATAGGTGTGTAGGTATTTTTTGAATATAAGATTTCTTGTTTGGCTCAAAGTATGTAAGTAAAGAGTATTCACTTCCTGCCTTTGTATGAGCGCAGGTAGGTTAATATTATTTAAGGCCAATGTTTAAGGCGCATGTAAATAACATTAAGCTCGGATTTGTCATTTTCATTTTTAAGTAGTATGCAAGTATATGAAGGTGTGACTCTGTCGGCTGTAAAGCGCGATTGAGTATACTGTACACCATTGTCGTGCAAGTATTAGTCAATTCCCGTTTTTCTCCCGTTAGGGCCTAGGAATTGTTTTCAGGGTTTGGGAACCCGCGTGTACGCATCCGGCCGGATACATATCGATGTTTTGCCTTTGCTGGCCTATTACAATATTTGTGTGTGGTTGCCACTTTGTATGGGTATCGCGAATGCAGATTTTGCCAATCTGTTTTTGTAGACACCGCAAAGTGGAACACGCATTTGTAATAGAAGGATAAACAATATTGCATTGAATTGTTCGTTTGTTTATTGATAAATGGCCTGTGGGCCAGTAGGTTACATAGAAAATGTAAAGTGCAACTTACATGTAGCAGCGTCGAAGCTGCTGTGCGTTCCATGTTCTTGCGATAGAGTCCCCTTCTAATGTTTGCAGTTTGTACACGCCTTTGCCCAAAACCTCTTGGACGAGATAGGGCCCTTCCCATTTAGGAGCTAGTTTCCCTGGGCGTTCTGCGTTAGAAGCCTTAATGTCGCGAAGGACGCAATCTCCCGGATTGAATGTACAAATGCGAACGCACGCGTTGTAGTATTTTTCAAGTTTTGTTTTGTACTTAGCCTCGTTGATTGCTGCGTTTTCACGCCTTTCTTCCAGGAGGTCTAAGTCAAGCCTGCGTTCGTCGTCGTTTTCAATTTTGTTGACGGCTAACATTCTAGTTGAAGGGAGACCAATTTCAGTTGGGATCACCGCCTCAGAGCCATAGACTAGGCTGAAGGGTGTCTCGCCTTGGCTTGTTTTCGGGTTGGTCCTATGCGCCCATAGGATACTTGGGAGTTCATCGACCCAGCCACGTCTGGCCGTTCCCAACCATGCCGTTATGCCTTCGACTAAACTTTTATTGATGCTTTCAACCTGTACATTTCCTTGCGGGTGGGCCACTGAGGAGAAGACGTGTTCAATGTTTAAATCTTCAACCAGTTTTGGAAATCATCGGCAGCGAATTTGGTGCCGTTATCGGTTACAATGCACATTGGTAGGCCGAAACGGCAGATGATATGTTCCCAGACAAACTTACTTGTTATCACAGCGGTGGAAGAGGCTAGCGGTTTTGTTTCTACCCATTTGATAAAGTAGTCGACAGCCACTATGATAAACTTCACCGCACCTGGTGCATCTGGAAAGGGTCCCACCACGTCGATTGCCCATTTTTGGAAGGGCCATGCGGTGGTGACAGGGACCAGGTTGTTCTTTGGGCGCAATGTTTTCGGTGCATGTCGTTGACAATTGAAACACTTGCGCAAGATTTTGACCGCGTCCAGGTTGATGTGCGTGTAGTGTAATATAATTTTAGATATATATTTAAGCCCTTTTTACACTTTTAGCCAAGTTTTAAATTTATAAAACACGATATTTACTAACACTAAACACACATATGGGCAAGTGCACCCATCGTGGACGTAGTATAGTGTTGGTAAGATACCGAGGTCGTCCAAGGACACAAGAGCTTTTAATACCGGTTTATCCTCAACGTCTAATCAAATCAAAAAGTTAGAAAAATGTTTTAAACTAAGAAAAATAAAAACTAACTAAATGCTGAAAAATAAAATAAAATAAAAACAGATAGACAAGATGAATCACTTGGATCCGACACGTGTATTAGTATAACCTTTGATTATTTTCGCACTTTTGCACTTGTTTAAGAGATTATCTTAGTTATTGTAGTAGGCCCCTTTTTCGGAGGTGACGTTACCCTCAACCCAGTAGTTTGAGTCAGCAAGGATACAATCCTAAAGGGTTGGATTATTGAAAGATAATGAATTAAGTTATTAATGCAAATTATGGTAGGCCCCGCTTTTGGCGGTGACGTTACCCTCGGCTAAGTAGTCTGAGTCAGCAGGGATACAGTCCTAAATAGCCGGGTTATAGTATTAATAGTAGTTAGCTTATGAGGGGGTCAAAGAGTTTGGATCCCCGCCATCCAATACCTATGGGCATTGAAGGAGATCCTACTAAATTTGACCCAGGTCCCAAGCAGGACCTCTAAACGCTGAACAAGGGCAAGACCTTTACCAAACCGTTCCCTTAACCCCCGACCAGGTAGCCAACATACCTCCATATAGACCGTGGAGATATGAATGGTGAAAATCCTTTATTTTATATAGACAGTAAAATAATGCCAAGACACCACGGACAAACGATAAGGAAAGATCACCTTCAACATAAGTAACTAGTTATTAAAGTCATTAATACAAAACCAAATAAAAAGTGCAAAAGATTAAAAATAAAAAGTATTATACTAAACACTTGTCTTCACCAAGTGATGTAAGAGACTTAGGCAAACATGGCCTTGATTGTCAAGAACTCTTACGATCAATCTTGGATCCCGAGACGACTCACACACTCTATGATGGACAATGGATGATGGTGGTGGATGATGGTGTTATGGTGGTGGTGGGTGGTGGATGAAGTGTGAGAGAGGTGGTGTGCCAAGGGATGAGAGAGAATGAAGCCAAGCTCCTCTATTTATAGGCTGAACAGAACGCTGGACACGGCCCCGTGTTCGCTGAACACGGCCCCGTGCCCGTCTGACATTCTCTCTCTTCATTAATTGTAATTGCGAATTACAATTAATGCGCCTGCTGTACTTTCAACACGCCCCCGTGTCCGCTGGGCACGGCCCCGTGGTGAGCAATGGAAGCTTCTACTGGTTTGTCTTTTCTGCTGCTTCCTGGGCACGCCCCCGTGTTCACTGGACACGGGGCGTGTTCAGACATCTGTTCTCTTCTCTTTGTCTTGGGAGGTGCCGTTGAGGGTCCGGGCAGTTTGCTTTTGTTCCTTTTCTTGTAATTATGATAGAATTAGGGGTCTTTTTGCTTCTTTTGTGATTTTGAGCTCATTTCATCCTGAAAATACAAAAGGAAGACAAAAACACTCTTTTTCCAACATTAGTACTTAAAAAGGGTTAGTTTTATGCCTTAATTGATGTGTTTTATATGTTGCATTTTACACACATCAAATACCCCCACACTTGAACTTTTGCTTGTCCTCAAGCAAAACTCTTTTAATGTGGCTTACACTCCCAAATGGAATAGGTAGAAGAGAAGTTTTTTAACTTGTCCTAGAGTGTCGGGAATCCAAGGTTTGTATAGGTTCTATTTTTATTTTATTTACAATCTTATTCGTCATGGTTTATTTTGAACTTTTCATAAGATAAACTACTTAATTTGGCATAGCATGCCTTATTAAAATTCCATTTATATACAAGTTCACATACCTCACGGGAGATCACTCAATCACTCGGCCGAAGGTGTATATTTAAGTGAATCGCTCGAGAGCGGCACGGATTTACATTTTCCATATGCTTGCCAAGCGATCAATCCTCCTCCTTTTTAACTTTTACCTTTGTAAATATCAAGAGGTCTTTTGGGGTGAAGGCTTGGGTTTAAAGGTGGGTGGTTGGTTAGTGGTTAGTAAAAAGGGCGAAAATTGTAACAAGTGTCGGTTTTTCGTGAAATACCTTATTTTTGGTGACATTTATTTTTGAAGTATTTCTCCAAACAAGCTTTTTGTAGCTTATGTTTGTTTTTGACTTCAACATTTTTTTTTTTTTTTTTTTTTCGTCACGTAAAGGGTATGTTTATGAAAAACCGAGTATGTTACTAAAATAAAGGTGAAAAAATTGAAAAAGGTTTTTGGTGGGTAAAAAAAATTGTTTTGGGGGTAATGAAATGAAAGGTTTAGGCTCAAAGGGGTTTTCTAGGGGGATTTTGGGTAGGTAAAAAAAAATGAAAAATAATGGTTTTGAAAGAAAAATAGTTAGTCCTAATGCCTCCATCATTTACTTACTTGGGTTTAAGTTGGTAAGGACCGGGAATGTATCGTCATGGCAAGTTCTAGATTTGTAAAAACCGAGCGGCTATTCACACAAGAAACGAAAAATGAGCATTTAATCTAAAATATGTGTATTTTTATGCTCAATAAAGGCTCAAAACTCACTTTTTGTGGGAATGGGTTTTTTTTTTTAATGTGAACAAGCATATATAATCGAATTTTAGCTAGACTTGTTATACCGTTTCATAATTTTCTTATGTTAGTTCTTTTTATTACGACGCTATCGGTTGTAAGTTTGTAAAAATATAACCCTTTTATAACTTGTTATTCCCAACTTAAACTAAGACAAGTAAATAAATAAAAAAAAATGAGAAAGTTTTTGAAAAAATTTGGGGTGTTTAGCGGTTCCAATAGAGTTTTGTGTAAGGCTTGTTTTAGGATTTTGCAAAATTCCAAGGTTTTAGCATCCCCCCCACACTTAAATTACACATTGTCCTCAATGTGTCCAAAAATAGAGTTTTTGGTTGATTAGAATATGTAAAAGTGTGTTTAAAAACAAAGATTTGTGTTACTGGTACTCTGGACACGGCCCCGTGTTGACCGGGCACGGCCCCGTGGTCAAGTGCCAGTAACAAAAATTATAGAAATGAAACAGAAGCCTGGACACGGGGGCGTGTTCGCTGAACACGGCCCGTGTCCAGTTACCTGAACTGGGAGATTTCCTGCAGGGGGCTCAGCACGGGGCCGTGTTGGTTGGGCACGGCCCGTGTGGAGCCTTCTGTTATGGAGATTTTTGTCGGTTTGTTCTGTTCTTCTGCATGGTTCCATTTTTTTCTCGTTCCCTTTTTCATCCATTACCACCATGAGTCCATAAATCATAAAAAACCATCATAACATTGCTAATAGAGAGTTTACATAAATATAGTTAATTAGCTAAGGGATACATAAGGTTATCATAAAGGTTCTACTTATTTAGGAAAATTTCGGGAATAACTTCCCGATGTAGAAACATTCTTCAGCCCATGGCTCCTAGGTTCTCACTCAAAGCCATTCTTCTATCTCCCTTGGGAGGTAGAAGGTAGCTTCATTCTCGTCGGTATCTTGAGGAGGAGCGCTTACCGGGACTCCTTGCACTACCCTTGGTTGCGATACTTGGTGCAAGGCGTGCCATTCTGCTGGAATGATAACCTCGGGTACCACATTCCACGCCCTGTGTGTAATCACCGGAACCAAGGGCGGGGAAGCAAGAAGGTTTATCCTTTGGTGCAGAAGGTTTACTTCTTGCAGGCAGCCCTCCAAACTTATCGTCAGATGATTAACGCGATCCACTAAAGCTTCTTCTACACTTGTCAATTCGTCCACGGCTTCCCTTAAAGCGTAAACGTAGTTTACTAGGGAATCCTCTGCGGTGGACGATCTCCTTCCATTTCGGTTATTCCTTGAAGATGCTCCGCTGTTCCGGCTGGCCATTTTCTGCGAAACAAGCCGAGGAACTAAATTTTTACAAAACAGTACCTCGAACACGGCCCCGTGCTCAGTGAGCACGGCCCCGTGTTCACTGTCTGCAGGAATTTTTGTCTAATGGTTCTAGGTTTTCAAATTATTTCTATATACTTTTGTCGTGTTATGAGCTTAGATAATTTAAAAACACAGTTATGGAACTAACTTTAGACAAGAATCCCTAGCGAAAATTCCTACAAACCTTGCATAGAAGGTTGGAATCATGGGTTTCCAAGCTTCCATGGAGGTAGGGTTTGAAAAATTTTTGGAAGAAGAGGAAATGCACAAAAGTGGAGAAGATAAGATGGTCCTTAGGAACCTTCTTTTGGTACTTACCTAGGATGGTATATGTGAAGATTCCAAGGATCTCTGCTTGGTGGAGTGGTCAAAAATGAGCAGGATTCAGGCTGCATTTAAAGAAAACGACAGCACACTGAACACGGCCCCGTGTCCGCCGGACACGGCCCCGTGTGCAGAGAAAATCCTGACACATTTTGTCCGTATTCTGACAGAATCAGCAGAAAATCTTCTGAGCGAACACGGGGTCGTGGTGACCGGACACGGCCCCGTGTCGGAGGACTGTCTCGTGGAGTTTTGTCTTTTCTAAGGCGCTTACTTATATCGGGTGGCTCCTGATTTGTTGGAACAACCCCAAAGTGCCTAAGATACCTTAATTGTCCTATACTAAGGCGAGAACGCAAGAGGTTGTCGGTGAGGGTAATTCCTATTTTCATTCTAGGTGGACAAGTCCAACCCTTTCCCGGGCTCTCGTTAAAGAAGGTGTATGCCGAATCGCTCAGGTCTATGTATGCACCGAACGAGGTCGATGGGGAGTCCTTCACGGCACAATCGGCACAGGGACGACTATCGTCCATGTCTTGTCTAGGAAGAAAGGTATTTTCGGGAGCAACGAGGTTGTCAGAATGCGGTTCCAACATTTCCTCATGGTCATCGTCTTGGGATGGATCTAAGAAATCCTTCCTAAGTTCTTTTGACCAATTTAGAAGTAGTTCTTCTAGTTGAAATAGCTCGTCAAGGAGCATATCTCCTAGAATATCCGGTTGGGCGCATTCGAGGGAGAAATAGTGTTTATTTTTACTTTCGCCCCTCTTAAGGCTACAAGGAATTGGTGGGTCTATATAGTGTGGCCTATAAGTGAGGAAGAAACATTTTAATTCCTCATGTTCGCCTCCACATATTTGACACCACAAACCATAAGAGTGCCGAAAGTAAAAAGAATCACTATTACTCATGTTTGTATCAGAAGTTACCAACCGCCGGGATCAAACGGTTCTGTTTTCAGCAACTGAATCTTGGGCACGGGGGCGTGTTGAGTGGACACGGCCCCGTGTTCAGCCTACTGTCTGATATAAAACAGGATTGCCAGTTCCAATGATTGGGCACGCGGGCGTGTTCAGCGGGCACGGCCCCGTGCTGAGTTCTGCAGAAGCTGAAAAATCTAAAAAAAATCCTAAAAAATTAAAGAAATAAAAAGATGATTAGGCCGTTGATTCCTAACTTTCTTAAAATCCTTGTGTCCCCGGCAACGGCGCCAAAAAAACTTGATGTGCGTGTAGTGTAATATAATTTTAGATATATATTTAAGCCCTTTTTACACTTTTAGCCAAGTTTTAAATTTATAAAACACGATATTTACTAACACTAAACACACATATGGGCAAGTGCACCCATCGTGGACGTAGTATAGTGTTGGTAAGATACCGAGGTCGTCCAAGGACACAAGAGCTTTTAATACCGGTTTATCCTCAACGTCTAATCAAATCAAAAAGTTAGAAAAATGTTTTAAACTAAGAAAAATAAAAACTAACTAAATGCTGAAAAATAAAATAAAATAAAAACAGATAGACAAGATGAATCACTTGGATCCGACACGTGTATTAGTATAACCTTTGATTATTTTCGCACTTTTGCACTTGTTTAAGAGATTATCTTAGTTATTGTAGTAGGCCCCTTTTTCGGAGGTGACGTTACCCTCAACCCAGTAGTTTGAGTCAGCAAGGATACAATCCTAAAGGGTTGGATTATTGAAAGATAATGAATTAAGTTATTAATGCAAATTATGGTAGGCCCCGCTTTTGGCGGTGACGTTACCCTCGGCTAAGTAGTCTGAGTCAGCAGGGATACAGTCCTAAATAGCCGGGTTATAGTATTAATAGTAGTTAGCTTATGAGGGGGTCAAAGAGTTTGGATCCCCGCCATCCAATACCTATGGGCATTGAAGGAGATCCTACTAAATTTGACCCAGGTCCCAAGCAGGACCTCTAAACGCTGAACAAGGGCAAGACCTTTACCAAACCGTTCCCTTAACCCCCGACCAGGTAGCCAACATACCTCCATATAGACCGTGGAGATATGAATGGTGAAAATCCTTTATTTTATATAGACAGTAAAATAATGCCAAGACACCACGGACAAACGATAAGGAAAGATCACCTTCAACATAAGTAACTAGTTATTAAAGTCATTAATACAAAACCAAATAAAAAGTGCAAAAGATTAAAAATAAAAAGTATTATACTAAACACTTGTCTTCACCAAGTGATGTAAGAGACTTAGGCAAACATGGCCTTGATTGTCAAGAACTCTTACGATCAATCTTGGATCCCGAGACGACTCACACACTCTATGATGGACAATGGATGATGGTGGTGGATGATGGTGTTATGGTGGTGGTGGGTGGTGGATGAAGTGTGAGAGAGGTGGTGTGCCAAGGGATGAGAGAGAATGAAGCCAAGCTCCTCTATTTATAGGCTGAACAGAACGCTGGACACGGCCCCGTGTTCGCTGAACACGGCCCCGTGCCCGTCTGACATTCTCTCTCTTCATTAATTGTAATTGCGAATTACAATTAATGCGCCTGCTGTACTTTCAACACGCCCCGTGTCCGCTGGGCACGGCCCCGTGGTGAGCAATGGAAGCTTCTACTGGTTTGTCTTTTCTGCTGCTTCCTGGGCACGCCCCCGTGTTCACTGGACACGGGGCGTGTTCAGACATCTGTTCTCTTCTCTTTGTCTTGGGAGGTGCCGTTGAGGGTCCGGGCAGTTTGCTTTTGTTCCTTTTCTTGTAATTATGATAGAATTAGGCATTTCATCCTGAAAATACAAAAGGAAGACAAAAACACTCTTTTTCCAACATTAGTATTAAAAAGGTTTAGTTTTATGCCTTTAATTGATGTGTTTTATATGTTGCATTTTACACAC